>NC_143561.1:118530833-118689166 GCF_054136105.1 Typopeltis vanoorti | reverse complement strand
ATCTCCTCCAGTACAGCTCTTCCAATCGAGTATGCATCCTCCCATTGATGGATCCCAAACCTCAAGACTTTACATTTTGCTGCACTGAACTGACATTCCCATTTATTTGCCAATCTGTCTAGTTTATTCAAATCCTCTTGCAGGGCTACCATATCTGCACTATTACTGATAACCCTTCCAGCTTCACATCATCCACAAACAACTGAATGTCCCCATGCAATCCATTGACAATATCACTGATATAAAGGTTGAACAATACAGGTCGCAGTACTGAGCAGAAGGTTACAAGTGGGGTTCCACAGTACCCTGTGGAACCCCACTTGTAACCTTCTGCTTCCTTGATATTGCCCAACCATACACAACTCTCTGATACCTATCAGTCAGCTAATTCTGAATTCATCTGACTAACCCGACATTTAAACCCATGTGCTACAACTTAAATATCAGCTTATCATGTCAAACGCCTTTGCAAAATCCAAAAAATTGGCAGTACATGCCTTTCCCTCATCAACTGCTCTTGTCACTTTATTATAAAAGGCAATCATATTACTAAAGCAAGAGTGCCCCTTAACAAATACATATTGATTCTCACAAATATCATTACCCTAATCTGCCGAATGCTGTATATAGTCCCTCACTAATTTCTCCAAGACCTTAACAACTACTGATGATACACAAACAGGTCTATAAGACAATTACATAATGTACTCCTGTGTAATTGTCTAATTATAGGCCTTCACATGCATACTTTGCTTGCTTACACTTGGATAAAGGATTAAACCAAGAATATAATTTCTTGGCATCTTTAATTTATGTGGCATGTTTTTGGTATTGAGACCACATTATGATGTATATAAAGAGTTTAATAAAAATAAGGGAATAGTCATGAATTCTCCACAGGTTTCATTGTACAATAAAATACATATATATTTATGCCATGTGAGATGTCTTTAGTAATGAGAACCAAAAGATTACTAAAGACATCTCACATGGCATAAATATAAATGTACTTTATTGTACAATGAAACCTGTGGAGAATTCATGACTAAACAAACACACAATCACAGTAATAAGTTTTAATAAGTAAATATTTCATTCTAAGTATCTTAGGACATCGTCAGTACAGAACCACAGTAATAAGTTTTAATAAGTAAATATTTCATCCTAAGTATCTTAGGACATCGTCAGTACAGAACCACAGAAATAAGTTTTAATAAGTAAATATTTCATCCTAAGTATCTTAGGACATCGTCAGTACAGTTAACTGTACTGACGATGTCCTAAGATAAACATATATGTATATGTATATTTATCTTAGTAAAATGAGTAGAGTGATTGAGGCATTGGCTTATTATTAAATTTAACAAGGTTAAAACACCTTATGGTAACTTGTTCTGGTAAAATATTTATAAGCTCTGTATTACTAAATCTTGGTATTTCTAGCCTGGCTCTCACTGATGAGACCTCAATAAAGGTCAAAACCGGTCTGGGTAGTGGCCCCTTGCCTTTAATACAAAACATCATACATCCCCTTCTTGGAGATGTGTTTTGGCATTAAGGGTAAATATTAAGATTAGTGATCAGAGCTTATGCCACCTTTACCACGAGTTGCCTTGGTCTTGCACTACCTGTAGGATCAGCTAGACTTGCATCACTTGCAGGCGCAAACTTGACTTGTTTGTCTGTTTGCTTACTTGGGAAATGGAGTAAAACCAGGTTTAAAATTGCTTGGTATTTTTAACATTCAATGAAATGTATAATCAAATTAGCCAAGCAAATAAGAAATGGGTGATTTTAATTATGGCAATATAGACTAGAATGATGAGATAGCAACTAGAAGAAAAGAAAATGAGTTTCTTGAGTATTTGAGAGATAACTACCTCTGACCGTATGTAACAGAGGGCATGCGAGGATTGAGGGTCTTGGATTTGGTCATCTCATCAGAGGATGTAATTATAAATGAGGTGTCAAATCATCCACCAATTGGTGAGATCACTCTCACCAATTGGTGGATGATTACCATGATGACCATGAGGTGATTACCTGGGTGGTCGCCAGCAGTGTGTGAGGACCTCTGTGAGAAAAGGGTATGTGTGGAACTACAAGGGGGTGATTATGAAATGAGACAGGAGATAGCTTGTGGGTGTAACATGGAATGAGGAGTAAGCTGGAAAAGAGATCAAAGCAGCTTGGGAGATTTTCAAAAACTATCTAGTAGATGCAATGTCTAAATATATTCCAAGGGTGAGAAGGTTAAATCAAGTAGGTGTGAGATGGACGAATAAAGAGATTAAGCATGCGATACAGAGAAAGAGGGCATTATGGAGGCAGCATAAGCGAAGCGGCAATTCCATGAGGTCTACAAAGACCAGGCAAGGAGGGTGACTTGGTTGGTGAGGGTAGCTAAAGAGAGGTATGAACAGCAGTTAGCTAATGAAG
The DNA here is from genome assembly GCF_054136105.1 of Typopeltis vanoorti. Classification (NCBI taxonomy): domain Eukaryota; kingdom Metazoa; phylum Arthropoda; class Arachnida; order Uropygi; family Thelyphonidae; genus Typopeltis; species Typopeltis vanoorti. The sequence goes on along the minus strand of NC_143561.1, from coordinate 118,686,727 downwards.
CCAAAAAGAATCCTAAGGAGTTCTTTCAATATGTAGCCAGCAAAAGAAAGAATGATTATGGAAGGATGACATCAATTGGAGAAAATGGTATAAAGATACTTAAATATAAAGAGCCAATAGGCTTCATTTCAGCGATATAAACATTATTTAAATTAAGGGGATATTAAATCCCACATTGTTTTAAAACTGAATAAGAAACTCAAAGATTGGAGTCAGAGAGTTTCATGCCGAATATAGTAAACGATAAAAATATTGGCGATTACTAGCGTGAGCTAATGCAAGTAGTCCTAGTACGTAGTACGATACCGGGCAAATTGCCGCAAAGGTGGTAAAGTTCTGATCGCTATTGTTGGTATTTTCCAAAATGTAAAAACACATTTCCTAGGAAATGTATGCTGCTATTACATTATGGTGGGAGGTCACTACCCAGACCGGTTTCAGCCTTTTTTGAGACTTCATCAGTGAGTAGCTAGACCAATTAATACCAAAGGGTATAGCGAAAAGAACTTATATACTCTGCTATACGAGTTGTCAAACAGGTGTGCCCATTAAGTTACTTAAATATAAAGAGCCAATAGGCTTCATTTCAGTGATATAAACATTATTTAACTTAAGGGGATATTAAATCCAGCATTGTTTTAAAACCGAATATAATAAACTATAAAAATATCAGCGATTACTAGCGTGAGCTAATGCAAGTAGTCCTAGTACGTAGTACGATACCGGGCAACTCGCAGCAAAGGTGGTAAAGTTTGGATCACTATTCTTGGTATTTTCCATAATATAAAACACATTTCCTAAGAAATGTATGCTGTTATTACATTATGGTGGGAGGTCACTACCCAGACCAGTTTCAGCCTTTTTTGAGGCTTCATCAGTGAATAGCTAGACCAAATTAATACCAAAGGGTATAGCGAAGAGAACTTATATACTCTTCTATACGAGTTGTCAATCAGGTGCACCCATTAAGTTTTTATATTATGGAAAATACCAAGAATAGCGATCAGAACTTTACCACCTTTGCGGCGAGTTGCCTGTATCGTACTACGTACTAGGACTACTTGCATGTTTGCAGATGATGCAAAGTTGGGGCGAACCATGAAGAGTAGTGAGGATGTTGTGACCTTGCAGGAAGACTTGAATAAATTGAGTGATTGGGCACGGAAATGGGGATGTGAGTTCAATGTTGCAAAATGTAAGGTTTTAAAATTTGGAAAACAAAGATGGGATGCAGAATTTATGCTTGGTGAGGATACATTGTTGGAGGTATCCACTATCTGGAGGTGATAGTGGATAAGGATCTGAAATTTAGGGGACACATAGCCAAAATTGTGAAGACAACACAAAGGCTTCTGGGAATGATGTGGAGGACACTGACATGTAGGAGTAGGGAGATTCTTGTTCCGTTGTATAAGGCTTTGATTAAGCCACACATGGACTATTGTGCCCAGATTTGGTCACCTGGTTTTCAGAAGGATGAAGAGATGTTGGAAAGGGTCCAAAGGCGACTGAATAAGGTAGTTTCTGACCTCTGGAATGTCGAGTATGAGGAAAGGTTGAGGAGATGCAATTTGCAGAGTCTGGTGGACAGGAGCAAGAGGGGAGATATGATAGAGACTTACAAGTTGGTATGGGGATGTTATAGGATCAATGCTGGAGAAATTCTACATAAAATAGTGGGAGATCGGGGGAGAACCAGAGGTCATCCCTGGAAACTGTATAAAGAAGGTGTGAGTAGGAAAGTGAGAGGCAGGTTTTTTCGTGCAGAGTTGTAAATGATTGGAATGCCTTGCCTGAGAGTGTGGTGTCTGCAGGGAGTTTGAATGTGTTCAAAGCACGGTATGATGAGCTGTGTGTGTGTGTGTGATAAAAGGACCTCCCAGATGAATCTTTGAATCCATGAGGTCTTGGGTAATAATAATAATAATACTTAGGATGAAATATTTACTTATTAAAACTTATTACTGTGGTTATTACGTGTGTTTGTTTAGTCATTAATATATATGTATGCACAGTGAAAACTATGGTTATTATTTGTTCAAAGTTTTCCCACTTGGTTATACTATAAATTAAAGATGTCAAGAAATTATATTCTTCATTTAATCCTTTATCCAAGTGTAAGGAAACAAAGTTTGCACATGAACTTCACAACTGGGCAACTCATATATAGAGGCTAATTACTTCACATCACTTGCCTTAGTATCCGAAAAATGCAAAGCACATATCCTTGTGGACATGTATAATACTATGCATTATAAGAAGGTCCTCAGACTGGTTTTGACATTTATTGAGGTCTCATCATTGGGAGCCAGACCCAGAAGTGATACCAGGGTTGAAGTAATGCAGATGAAATATGACTTCTGGTTGAAACCAATCTGGGTAGTGACCCTTCCCGTAATGCATAGCATTATACATGTCCAGTCTTCAATGATATGTGCTTTGCATTATGGGATGCTAAGGCAAGTAATGTGAAGTCATTAGCCTCTATATATGAGTTGCCCAGTTGTGAAGTTACTTCACATGCAAACTTTGCTTGCTTACACTTGGATAAAGGATTAAACCAAGAATATAATTTCTTGGCATCTTTAATTTATGTGGGATGTTTTCGGTATTGAGACCACATTATGATGCATATAAAGAGTTTAATAAAAATAAGCAAATACAACCCAACAAGTCATAAGACTAGTTGGGTTGCATTTGCTTATTACGAACAACCCAACAAGTCATAAGACTTTTTGGGTTGTTCGTAAGTCATAAGACTTACATCATCAGGGGTATTGGTACATACGTTTTATATAACAAAAGCCTATTAACAATTAATTACACATATTAGATGCTTTTGGTAACTTCACAACTGTTACATATAATTGTTAAACCAGAATACAAATGGTAAATTCGTTATTGAATGTGTGTTGGAACACTGCTAGTTGTTTCCACATGTTCTGTGGTATTATGCACGTTATATCCTAGGTCTGTGGCAGTTAAATTTTTGATGAAAGCAGACCACACTTTGATGTAAAATTAAGCCTTGATTTTTATTGCATTATGTAGACCACATTACAATGTATATAAAGAGTTTAATAAAAAATAAGCAAACACAACCCAACAAGTTTCATAAGTCATAAGACTTACATCATCAGGGGTATTGGTACATAAGTTTTACACAACAAAAGCCTATTAACAATTAATTACACATATTAGATGTTTTTGATAACTTCACAACTGTTACATATAATTGATAAACCAAAATACAAAAGGTAAATTTGTTATTGTATGCATGTTGGAACATTGCTAGTTGTTGCCACACATTCTGTGGTGTTATGCCTATTATATCCTAGGTTCATGGCAGTTAAATGTTTGATGAAAGCAGACCATACCTGATGTAAAATTAAGCCTTGATTTTTATTGCACTGTGTAGGGATCTTAAGCATTTGTGAGGTTTCTTTAAATTTTCTTGTAAAACAGTTACGATCAATATATGACATTTTTGTTTGTTGCCAAAGTACTTGATGGCCAGTAGTGATTGTGTGGAATGCCAGGTCTAATTTATGCTCTCTGCTTTGTCTTTTATGTGTTCAGACATGTAAATCTCTGTTGTCCTGTCTGGCCTACACAACAAATACCACAAGAGCAATGAATCTCTTATATGCTGTTTTTTTAATGGGGGTGATGTCGAGGTTTTGGTGGATGTAGGAATCTTGATATTTTTTGTAAAGGTAAAAAAGCCTCTTTTATGTTGTACTCACAGAGCATTGCAGTCACTTTGTCTGTGACATTCTTGATATAAGGCCGTGTGATTGCATTCTTGAAATTTTGTTTAAGTAAGGAAGATGTATTAAGAATTTTTCTGATCATCTTGGGTTCATAACCATTAAGTGTGAGTTCTTTTTCAGGTAGTGCAGTTCTTCATTCCATTTAATCTTCAAATTCCCATTTTAAATCCAACATCTCACCTGGAGGGCTTCAATACTCCCTAGACATGTATGGACTACTTTAAATAGGATCAGAACAGGACATGGGAGATGTAAACATCTCTTGCATACATGGAACTGGTCCGATACTTCAAACTGAATGCAGAAGTGGGATTCAGACTATCTATCACATTGTGCTTGAGTGCCCTATTCTGCTCATTCTCAGGTACTAAAGAGGACTTTTTTTAAACTGACCTCAGAATCCCTGGAGTGGATCCAGGACTTAAGAATTAAGCTTGATTTTTAATTTTTAATTATTTCAACCTATTATACTCTTTTTAATATAATTTTTACAATTGTTTTTATGCTGTTTTTATACAATTTGTATGTATTATATTGAGACCTGTACATCATATGCTAAATAAAATAAAAATACTTGATGTGCTTGATATATTGTATGTCCTGGCTCTTAAATTTTGATTATGCCTATCTTTTGTAATGGATAGTGATGTGAAGTGGCATTTAAAAATCTTCCTGTTGTGGTAGGTTTTCTGTATGCAGAAAAAGATAACTTTTTCCCTCTTCATTTACTTCGACAAGGATATCAAGGAATGGTAATTTTTTTGTGCTGTTCTAGTTCAAGAGTGAATTGCATCTCAATATAAATTCACTCTTGAACTAGAACTTGGTTAGGTTTGAAAATACTATTAATCATTCCTCTTATAGGGTGCCGGTCAATCTAAAGGGAAAAATCTACAGGACAGTGATGTATGCTATGGAAAATATGGCCCTGAGGAAAAATAACATCAGCAGGATGGAGATAGTGGAGGTAAGAATGCTTAGGTGGATGTGAACAGAAAGGATCATCTGAGAAATGACTATGTACGGGAAACAGTGAAAGTTACGAACTTAGGAGCTTCAGGAAAGGTTGAGATGGTTTGGTCATGTGGTGAGGAGAGAGAGGACGAGTATGTGGGAAGAAAGGGCCTGCAGATGGATGTGCAGGGAATGAGGAAGCATGGGCAGCCAAAGAAGAGATGGAGGGAGCTGATGGAAGAGGACCTGAGGATGAAGAACTTGGATGTGGTCACAGCCCAAGACTCATTAAGGTCACTCATTAAGAACAGTGACCCTACTTAAGTGAGATAAGTTAGAAGAAGAAGATTGATCACCTCTCCTATCTTCAGGACGTCTCAGCTTTTGGTATATCAATCTCAGCTTCTTTTGTATGTGATGCAGCAAATCTGAGGGACTCAAAACAGTTTATTTGTTCTAAAATTTTATTTTTAATCATGTTAATCATGATTTTACTTGTGACTCAAGTTAGTTGTTGTAAAAGCAATATTATTGTTTTGTCTGTTGATATTTGCATTCCAAAGCTTTAACACCTGTTGAAAGTTTTTTCACTTTGTTATAAATTAAATTAAGATGCCAGGAAATTATATTACTGTTTAATTCTTTATTCGAGTGTAAGCAAACAAAGTTTTGCATGTGATCTTCACAAGTAGACTACTTATATATAGTCTATATATGGTGGTTAGTGACTTTACATTAATTGCCTTAGTATCTCATAATGCAAAGAATACATCCATTTGGGTGTGTATAATTACTATGCATGAAACTTGATGAATCTGACAAAATCTACCTGGGTGTATAGAGCTCAAAGATTAAGAAAATGACTAAAGCAGTGACAACATGCATTGATGAAATGAGGGCAGTATCAAAAAGGGATAGTGTGGTTAGTCCCACGCTACAGAACTCACACATAGGCATATCATTATCCATCAACAGGAAGAAATGTGTAAGATGATTATGACGTGTACGAGTGGAGTATGAGGACAGATTAAGAAAATGTAAATTGCAAAGCGTCATGAATAGGAGGAGGATATGATTGAGATATATAAGCTAGTGAGGGGTTGTTATCAGGTTGACATGGAAGAAATTATTTCATATAATGGAAGAGAGGGGGATAGAACAAGAGCCCATCACTGCAAACTGTATAAGGAGGGTGTGAGCAGCAGGTTATTTGCATGGAGAGTGGTTGGTGAGTGAAATGCATTGCCTGAGTGTGTTGTGAATGTAGACACATTGAATCAGTTTAAGGCATGGTTGGATGAGCATTGTATGTGCGATAGTGTATACCTCCCACGATGAGTCTCTGATTCCGTGGAGGTCAGATATTAATAATAATAATTATGATCTATGTGAAGCTGAGTGAGAACAACTTCCTTTTTATGGCCCCTGCATAGATTAGACTGGACTGCTATATTTGACTTCAGCTTGATTTGACAGAGCTTGTTACTGGTCTCTTTATCACAATGGCAGATGATGAAAGCTTGAGAAACAAGCTGACCTAACTGCAGTATCTGATCCCAATGTGGTTTGGGATCTAACAAAGGTACATGTCCAAATACAGCTTCCATAACTGAGAGAGAATATGGTGGATACAAGAGAGTCCTGGATGTTTCTGCTGCTCTGGAATTCTTATTGCCTGTAAATAGCTTTGTGAATTTGCACATATAATGCACCTTTGGTAGTGTTGCAATCTTAAGTAGTTTAAGGCAAGCTTTATAGCTTTATGCTATAAAGCTTGCCTTAAAGCTTCACTCAGCAGTAAAGTTATTATATTTTAGTAGGATCTGAGCAAATATTATTATGCTTTCTGGGAAGACAACATAAGATTCCACTAAAGCCTCTGAACTTGAATCATCTATGTAAACAGGCAGGCACAAAATCAGAGTAATTCATTTTATATATTTGAAAGTGCTGCTGGTAGACAACAGGATGGGTGGAATGTTTCTGTAGCTTGCAGAAAGAAGAGTTGCATGGTGGTATATATAAATGCCATGACAGCAGCATATTTGATGGTGACGGTGCTATATTGTCTGCCCTAATATCTAGAGCTTCTAAGAGTGCTTTCATTTGCAAACCAGAGAGTTTTAATGGCAGTCAATACAAATCAAAGGATTGAATTGGCAGTCTGATGAGTACTGTACAGATTTTCCCACCATGGACATAAAATAGTTGGCCACACTGGATAGTCTGGCAGAGATTTTATTTTGGTAGCATATAGCACAGGCAGCTGTTGACGTTGAAGTGATAAGGAAGGCTCATTTGCATCAACATACAGAATAGGGATAAGTGAAGTCTGAAATGCCCTAGTTGAAATTCTTATGGCTTGACAGTGGATAGGATCCAACCATAGCAGCATACTCTTACCCAACCCCCTCTCTGGTAGAAGCACAGGCTTCAGATTCATAATCAAGTTTCGATCTAAATGGAACACTTACAATTAGAGCAAAGAACATATGTCAATACCCAAAGAGTTGACACTAAGGTGCAAAGAATGTTCATTGCCTTATAGCATTTATCTCCTAACTGGTATATGCGAAGGAGATAACTAAGTTTCATGTCAAATATGAGCTCCAAGATGTTGGCATCTGGTGCAAATGGGATTAAAATTTGTCCCAGTCGGCATTCTGGATTGGGATGAAAACTATGTCTGTGACTAAAATGCACACAAACTGTTTTCTGCTGGGAAAATTTGCACCCATTTGCAAGTTCACATTTTGAAAGATGGTCACTGGCTGGTTGCCGTAGCTGTCTTTCATTGACCCTCATATTACGTTAATGACAGAAGATAGTCAAGTCTTCCACATAGAGAGCATTACTTGCAGCTGAGAGAATTTGTGCAGTTATCAAGTTAACCTTAACTGCAAAAAATGTGAAATCTAAAACTGAAAATTTATGGGACACCTCCTCTTGGGTATATATTTGGGAGAGAGTGGTTATCCATTGGACTTGAAAGATTTGGTTGGATAACAAGTTTTTGATAAAAAGAGTTCGTTTCACAGGGTGATTCCCTATGAGACAAAAGTTAGGCAGGTCTTTCAATATTTCAAACCCCTAATCGGTGACATATCAAAGAAAACTGATACTAAGTGTTCATGTTTTAGGAAGGCATCTATGATGGATGCTTCCAGTCAAACTAGAGGATCAGTTGCTGAATGATATTTGTGGAATCCAGATTGTGATTAGGACAAAAGGTTGTTTCTGTCCAAACACCATGATGAGATGACAAAAGATGAGAGTTAACTTTTTCAGGATCTTGCACAAGCAGCTGGTCAGAGCACCTGGTTGATGGTTTATTGGGGATTTTGGATCTTTCTCGCTTAGGAAAAGCAATAATTTGCCAGGTAAGCAGAAACACATTCTTGCAGAAAATTCAACTCAATAGGTAAAGTTGAGGAAAATGGTGACATTTAAACAGCAGTTTTCATTTGTAAATGTCTGTTGTAGTCTTCGATGTCACTCAAAGAGAACATTTGTTGTATTTATGAATTTTCAGAATTTGCTGCTTTACATTTTAGGGCAAGGAACTCCAAGAGGTAAGAAGTTGTTGTTTTGGCAAAAATCTCCCCAAGAGTAGTGAAAGTGAGTAGGTAGTATATCTACACTTAATTTCCAGATTTTATCCCATACTTCTTTGCTATTAGTTATTCTTGCTATAGAAGATGTGCACTGCATCAAGGATTTCTCTTGGATCTGATAACAGATTTGTCTATATTGGTCTTAGGCATGTTTGAAAGCATTCAGATTTGTTGATTTGTGGGGTGTCTGAACACTCCAGGCTTTATTCTGAGCTTTTTTAGTTATTGCACAATTATCAATCCATCACAGTTTAGGGAAAAGTGGAATCCAACTAGATGTTTTATGAATTACAGTTGTGGCAGCTTGCATAATATGCACACATAAATCATTGCATCACTGATAGGAGACGAGATGACTGTTGCAGAATTGAATTCTGCTAAGGTAGATCAGTCAGCTTGCTTGATTTTCTAACATGATATCCATGATTATATATGGGGTGAATGAAACATTGTACAAGGCAATACATAGTGTATTTTTAAGTTGAAAGTCAAGAGTTAGCATTGAAGGAAATACAGGAAGATGGTTTGATGTAAAATCAGAAGTAAGACAAGAATGGATCGCATTATGAAGGAAAGTGGCATTAAACTTGATATTAAAATCGGTGATAACAAACTTAGCTCTTTGCTTTATACAAATGATGTACTCCTAAACACATTCTGTGCAAGTTTCCAGGGTTCTCTGAATAAACTGAATAACAGCCGTAACAAATTTAATGTAAGGATCTTCGTTTCATCTTTCCGCCTTCGGCATGTTTGTGAATTCCCTGGGTGATCTCTCTTGAAATCATGGCATATCAGTGTTTTGCTCTTGCGAGCTTTATTGCCACACTGGGCACAGATGACAGAGCCACAAGAGGTAGTTCAGTTTGAAAATGCTCATATGTACAAATCCTCCTTTCACATATGTGGCAACCAAATGATCATCCTTACATATGAGGATTCCTCTTATGGTTATCACTCCTTGGTCTTTCAATTCAGGGTACATCTCTTTGTCTGAAAAATCAAGGAGGTTTTGCTCCAATATTACCATTATTATTTACATACATATCTTCATGGAGTCAAAATATTTATTGCGGGAGACCACATCTATCATTAACACAAATAGTTATAATACATCTCCTTAAACTTACTCACTGTTAGGGCACTCACAGCCACCTCTAGAAATCTATTCCACTCATTCACCACTCTCCAAGTAAAGAAACTAATCTGCACAACCTCACTAACCACATTCTTACACAACTTTCAAGTGTGACTCTTTGTTCTCTCCTTACTCCTTATAAATTGAAAAATTTCTTTTGTGTCAATTTTATGGAATCCCTTTAGTAACTTATAATTTTCTATCATATCCCTCTCCTCTCCTCTGCTTATCAGCTAAACTCTGCAACCCAACCCTGCAATCTATCCTCATTCCACAGACTTGTCGCCAGTTTGGTCACTCATCTTTGAATCTACTCCACAATCTTCCAATCCCCAAGAATCACAGGTGACCAAATCTGCACACAGTAGTCAACATGTGGCTGAATCATGGCCTTATAAAGAGGGATAATAACCTCCCTATGTTTACTTGTCAATGTATTCTTCAACAAAAATCCTCTGAGCTACTTCGCTAACCCTTACAATATGGCCTCTGAATTTCAAGTCTTTATCTATTATGATCTCCAATTTCATCAATTTCCTAATAATCTAATATATCAATATAATACAGAGTACGTAATAATCTTTTCTTCCTGAAGTGAAATATAAATTGCACACACTGCATATTTAAATCATCCCACAGGATATTTACATTACCTTTGTCAACTATTGATGTAAAATCAGAAGTAAGACAAGAATACACATTATTTTTCCTCTCATTCATCATCTATATGGATTGCATTATGAAGGAAAGTGCTTCATACTAAGGCAGGACCTACCTTTCACAAAGCTATCCTGATTCCTATCCACCCATTTGTGAATTTTACTTTTAACCAACTTTTCCAATATTTTAAACATCACTCCAGCGATACTAACTTGTTTGTAATTTGCTACTTCTGGTTTGGAGACACCTTTATGTAAATGAACTATCTTACCCTCTTTTCACTATCTTGGAACCTTACCAGAGCTGAAACTTAGATTAAACAACTTTGTCAGAAGTACTGCTAGATCTCTTGCACGTTCTCAGCACATGAGCTGACATACCATCCAGACCTACTGCTGTATTCACATTGATATTTCTCAGTATACTGAGTACATCAACTTCATCGATCTTAATTCTCACATCAGTCTCTGTCACATCAATAATTGCAAAGTCATCACTTGGATGATACACCCTTGAAAAATGATCACTTAGTAACTGAACTATTTCTTCTGCTTCTATCTTTCAGTACTGAGTAAAAGTTATCTTTCCATAATCATTATTTCTCTTATTTGCTATATAGCAAAAAACTCTTTTGGATTCACTTTACCTGCTTAGCTAATTTTCTCTCGAAATCTGCTTTAGCTTCCTGACTATACTGGTTACTCTACCTCCTTGTGCTTTAGATTGCTCATGAGCATGCTGATCACCTTTTTGTTTATATTCCTTCTTTCCTTTTTGCAGCTCCTGCTTTATATTACTGCTCATTCACTTAATGCCTACTCGGTTTATCATCCTGTTCCTGGGTATGCAGCCTAATATTGCCTCATTCAAACAATATCTGACCACTTCCCATGCACTAATGACATTCATTCCAAGTAGTTATTCATGCCATGGCACTGCCTCCAAGTTGCCACTTCAATTTACCATAATCACCAGCTTTGTAGTTTCACATAAGCCCTTTCTTGAATGAAAATTTCAGCAACCTTCCAGAACAAGACTGTATAGTCACTTTTCCCGATCGATCAGAGGCAGAGTTGCTACTGTAGTTATAGATATTATCAGATCCAACACTCTCAAACCCATGGCTCCCTCAACCAGGTAATTATCCCTTATTAACTGCATAAATTCTATTTTGCCATGTGCTCTTTCCTCCTTCCAATCTATTTTCAACCTCTCTTCCAATGTTTTTGCAGAAGTGAGAGTTTTTCTTCTCCTTCATCTCTCACTTCTGCAAAATGGCTTAAACTATCCTATCACACCAAGGTCAGTAAACAAACTAGATCTGCTTCATATAACACATTGAAAGAGGCCTAAAATCCTTCCCTTTCAATATAGCTGATAAAATATCGATGGAAACATCCAACATACCAAATTCTAATAAACAGCTAAGTTGGGATTTATTATTACCACCCCAAGACCACATGGAGTCAAGGACTCATCTGGGAGGTCCTTTAATCACACACACACACAGCTCATCATACCATGTTTTAAACATTCAAACTCTTTGCAGACACCGCATTCTCAGGCAAGGCATTCCAATCATTCACAACAATGCATGAAAAAACCTCCCTCTCACGCCCTCTTTATACAGTCTCCAGCGATGACTCTGGTTCTCCCCTGATCTCCCACTATTCCCTGTAAAACTTCTCCAGCATTGATCCTATAACAACCCCTTACCAACTTGTAGGTTTCTATCATATCGCCCCACTTCCTCCTCTTCACCAGACTCTGCAATTTACATCTTCTCAATCTTTCCTCATACTCGACATTCCAGAGGTCAGAAACTACCTTAGTCAGTCTCCTTTGGACCCTTTCCAACATCTCTTCATTCTTCTGAAAACCCGGTGACCAAATCTGGGCACAATAGTCCATGTGTGGCCTAATCAAAGCTGTATACAATGGAACAAGAATCTCCCAACTTTTACACGTCAGTGTCCTCCGCATCATTCCTAGAAGCCTTTGTGTTGTCTTCACAATTTTGGCGATGTGTCCCCTAAATTTTAGATCCTTATCCACTATCACCCCCAGATCTCTTATTTCCTCTACCTCCAACAATATATTCTCACCAAGCATAAATTCTGCATCCCATCTTTGTTTTCGAAATTTTAAAACCTTATATATTGCAACATTAAACTTACATCCTCATTTCCGTGCCCTATCACTCAATCGATTCAAGTCTTCCTGTAAGGCCACAACATCTTCACTACACTTCATGGTTCGTCCCAACTTTGCGTCATCTGCAAACAACTGAATATCTCCATCCAAATCGTCACCTATATCATTAATATACAAGTTAAACAGTAATGGACCTAAAACAGACCCCTGAGGCGCTCCACTAGTGACTTTCTTTTTCCTGGATATCACTCCCCCATACACAACTTGTTGATACCTATCAGATAGCCAGTCTCTAATCCAATGCACCAATCTAATATCCAACCCCATCTGCTCTAGTTTGACTGTCAACCTATCATGAGGTACTCTATCAAAAGCCTTTGTGAAATCCAAGTATATTACTGTGTATCCTTTTCCTCTGTCCAAGGAAGCAGTCGCTTTATTGTAATAAGTAAGTAGATTACTAAAACATGCCCTCCCTTTAGCAAATCCATGCTGTCCATCAAAGATAATACCATTGTTGTAAACCCAACTCTGGATCCTAGTTCTCACAAGCTTCTCCAACAACTTAACCACAACACTCGACACAGATAGGCCTATAGTTTGATGCTTGAGTTCGATCATCTCCTTCATGAAGTGGCACAATCTTGCCCTCCTTCCACTCCTTAGGAACTTAACTGAGTGCAAGACTCATATTAAAAAAATATGTCAAGGCAGGTGTCAACTCTCTGGCACATTCTTTCAGTGGTGATATGAATACGTGGTGATATATTATCAAGTCTCACAGCCTTATTAACATCTAGTTTACTCAACTCCCCATACACCTCTTGCTCACCTACAGTCAGTCTCTCCTCCCCATCATTAACTGCTCTCAATCCCTCCATGAAGTCACATTCACAAGATTGAAAGATCTTTATGAACTGTTCATTAAGTATCTCTACCACATATTCTGCATCAGCTGTTTTTATACCATTTTCTCCAATCAATGTCATCCTTCCATAATTATTCTTTCTTTTGCTGGCTACATATCGAAAGAATTCCTTAGGATTCTTTTTGGCTTCATTAGCCAACTGCTGTTCATACCTCTCACTTTAGCTACCCTCACCAACCAAGTCACCCTCCTTGCTTGGTCTTTGTAGACCTCATGGAATTGGTTATTTCCACTTCTCTTATACTGTCTCCACAATGCCCTTTTTCTCTGTATCGCATGCTTAATCTCTTAATTCATCCATCTCACACCCACCTTATTTAACCTTCTCACCCTTGGAATACATTTAGACATTACATCTACTAAACAGTTTTTGAAAATCCCCCAAGCTGCATTGATCTCTTTTCCAGCTAACTCCTCATTCCACGCTACACCTGCAAGCTGTCTCCTGAGCTCTTCATAATCCTCCCCCTTCCTTGTAGTTCCACATATACCCTTTTCTCACAGAGATCCTCGCACTGCTGGCAACCACCCAGGTAATCACCTCATGGTCACTCTCACCAATTGGTGGATGATTTGACACCTCATTTAGAATTAAATCCTCTGATGAGATGACCAAATCCATGACCCTCAATCCTCATGTGCCCTCTGTTACATACGGTCGGAGGTAGTTATCCCTCAAATACTCAAGAAACTCATTTTCTTTACTTCCAGTTGCTATCTCATCATTCCAGTCTATATTGCCATAATTAAAATCACCCATAATGATCACGCTTTTCTTATTTACTCGGCTAATTTGATTGTACATTTCATTATCACCACCATCCACATTACCTGATCTATAACAACATCCCACCAAGTATTTGATTCCATTCACTTCTATCTCACACCATACTGCCTCAAAACCACTGGCAGAATTTCAGAATTCTGCCAGTGGTTTTGAGGAAATATGCTGGCTGAAACTCAAAATTTCAGCCAGCATATCATTCATAATCCTTGCTCTCCGCATTGATTTAATGATAAAAAGATTTAATGATTTAATCAAAGAAGAAAAATTAGTCCTTAAATCTCTAAGAAATAACCAACATTGTTATTACAAAGGAAGATAAAGGAAACGCTACCATCATTCTTGAGGACAGCATTCCTTGAAAAAATTAACCAACTGGTATCCAACCACAACACACACCAACTGGTTAGCTACAATCCTACAAACTGCATCAAAAAAAAACAAAAAAAAAAAAAAACAGAATTAATCAGGTCAGTAATCACGTGGTCAAAGGAAACAATTAAAAAGCTATTACTGTATTATGCTTGCACTCCCAAAATTTATGACTTGTCTAAAATACACAAAACAAACACACCACTATGACCGATAGTTGAAGGGATTGACAGCCCCAATTATCACTTAGAAGAAACTAGCAGCCAAACTTAAGGAGTTGGTACATCATTCCTCCCACCACATAAAAATACACAACAAACACTTCATAAACAAAATTAGAAACATCACACTCATGACGAAGATATATTAGTCAGCTTTCACATAACTGCCCTTGTCACTAAAGTTCTGATCAATGATACTATTCTTCTCATACAGAACATATTTCCATTTGATATCACGGCCCTCTTTGCCCACTTACTTTGCTCCATGTATTTCGTGTAGAAAAATAATATCAACCTACAAAAAGAAGGTACGAGCATGGGACCCATTCACTCTTTCTTTCTCCTTCCTACTGAACCACATGCCAATTTTTCTCCAGTTGCTCAGGCTCATGTTTTGTCATGGGAAGGAGTCCATGTAAGCGTGCTATTTCTTTTGGCACTGGCAACTCATCATAAAATTAATAAAGTGGATAAAATTAATAATGCACATTATTAATTTTATCCACTTCCTTAAAATTCTCGTTAGTATTGTACACTGCTTCCAGTACATTCTCTACACCACTTCCACAATCTTGCCTTATATTCTTAATATCAGTCACTTCATTCTTCCACTCCTGAACATGACTCGCATTTTCTCACAAAACATTTCTGACACACATTTTCTCCATTCTTATTCTCATACCACTAACCATTACATTAAACATGCACTACATTGCAATAAGCATCCCATATTATTATCATTCAACATCGATGTCTTAAGAACCATTTCTCTCGTACACATCGTTGCTATAAACATAGAATGCATAGAAACAATACCATGTAATAACAGTCTTGATTAAACAACACACTTAAACTCAGTCAAAATAAAAAAAATACCACCATTAATGTTTACCAATATCACCAATATTTACTAAAATAAGGACTTATCTGAACAACATGTGTACTACAGCCGCTTCTAAGGTGCTAGTACCCTATCACATTCCAATAAGGAGGTTCCACTCGAATACGAGAATAGTTCAAAGTTCTGTGAGAAGGTGGGTAACTGTGACTGATAGTCCCCTGATAGATGGTGCATGAAGAAGTTGCACTGATTTTGTCTGTGCTATTGTTGTTTCTACAAGAATATCTCGTGAATGGAGTTCCTGACTGATTTCAGAGATTATGCAAACCCTTCTGGATAAAGAAGACTGAGATGTTCCTCAGAGGATGTTCTTCAGTTGAGTATGATAATAAGAAGGTTATAATGTTTGTAACTCTCTATGATGTTTTTTGTTTTTTGATTTTGTTTTCAGTTGATGTTACAATGGTTCTGGACATGGTTGGGGCTTGTTGATGGCCCCTGTTAAACTAGTGGATGAAAAATTATTCATACTCATAGGGAGTTTGTTTCAGCATTAGACCTCCTCACCCATCATGGAGCCACATATGGATACCCACTCTCCTGCAAGCAATCACTACACTTGGGAGTGGAATACTAATGCTATCCTGGATACTAAGCTGGTACCACAGCTAGCTTCAGGCTCTGTCCCTAGAACATGAAGAGACTTACTGCAAAATCGTTAACCCTTGAAGGTAAGCTTGCTAGATGAATGATCTTGGCCAGGCCATCCTGGCCTGCCTATTTTGCAGAAGCAGAGGTCAAAGTAATGTGAAACTACAGGATTCCTTCTTCCTGATGTACATGGGTCACACCACATGGCAAATATGGTATTCTGGAAGACAGGATAGTAAAAAGACTCAGAGGGGAGTTGAGTGAAGAACACAGGAAGAAAAACAGAAAAAGAACAAGTAGGAAGAGGGCCAGTACCATAACTGAGAGGTAATTTCCAACACAAACAGGTGTTGGAAATTACCTCGCATGGAGGTATTATTAATAAACATTAACCCTTTGTTTGGCAAATGGGGAAATCGCAACACAAGAAAAAAAAATTTTTTTTTGAATAATTAGATATGACATGAACCAGTAGGTAAGAAAAGTGACTTAAAAATTGATTTGTTATATCTTTTAGTAATTATGCAATGTTACTCTCAAGTAACATTGCTCATATTTGACATGACAGTTGTTGAATGTGTCTGACAGAATAATTTCATTTCTTTGTATGAAAAGCAACAGAACAACATTTTGTATATCTTACAGTTGAAAATTTATTTTTGCAATGTCAGCATCAACCTTTTGCCTCATGAACTGGCTAATGATCCATACTGTACATCCTGTTTGGGTACTGGCAATGCTGCCTTCTCCTTTGGTGCTGGTTGATTTACTGATGGTCTTCCTGGCTTTTTTTATTTGCATGCATCAGTGCATCTGCAATGTGAAGCCTGAATTGCTTTAGAGGGGTCTTTTGGTCTCTCATTTTTCTTTGAAAAAATAGCCAAGAACTCATACACAGTGAAGCAAATATCAAAATATCTTACATACCAGCATTTCAATTTCAATGGTACCCCATAGAGTACTATAACTATAATGGCAATGGAAACTGATAGCAATATTAGCAGAAAACACAATTTTCCAACTCATCTCCTTCTCATAAAAAAAAAAAAAAAAAAAAAAAAAAAACTTGGAAAATGATATTCAGCTGTCTTTATATCAAGAAAACACAATAACATTTGATACACTTGCTAGATTGCAAAACAAAAAAAGGCAATGCTTCTCTTTCATTTTTCCCGCTCCTTCTCATCACAGTGAACAGAGTGGCCCATCTGTTGGCAAAAATGTGAATCAATGACTCACAAAAGTGTCTCATTGCCTGGAAGCAACAGTAACAACAATTGGATAAGAAACCCTTACTGGCATGGGAATAGAACAAGTATAAAGTCATGTTGCCTGGGAGCAAGACTGTCAAATAAAGGACTAAATGCTGTGGTATGAATAACTCATTCCATTATTAGTGATGTAAAAACTACAAGATCATTTGAAACAAAGTAAGAACAATTAGTTCAATGTGCAGGTGTAGCAGATGGGAATTGATGCATCTCACATGGTATCCTCACATGGAATAAATTGACAAAGTGATCTGTAAAATATATAACACTCATGAAATATACCAGTCGCTGAGCTGTCACGGAGCATCAGGGCGTCCCTTCGGTGGTGGATGAGGGGGGGATGATCGGTGACACTATTTTGTAGGCCTCCTGGCTAAGTCCATGGGACCCACTAACCAATGACAGCTGCGGTCCTCCATCCATATTGGGGATTGGATGGTTCTCGCAGTCCATTCCGTAAAAAATGCCGCTGTGTAAAGCATCATGTCTAAACAGAAAAGAATTAAAGCCCAGGTAGTCTCAATATGCCTGGAACGGTGGTGTCAGGGTGATATAGCAGGCCCTGCGGTATCATCAGTTCGTGACTGCTATAAAAAAACTCAACACAGAAATTGCTTGAATGTTGCTACTTGGAATGTAAGAGGATTGAATAAATGCAGGAAATTAGCTAATGTAATGAGAGAGATGGAGAGATTGAATCTTAGTATACCAGGAATAAGTGAAACTTTTTGGAAAGGATCATCAGATTTTGAGTCGAAACTTCCAAATGGTAAAATATATAAAATATATATGTCAGGTGGTGAAATATCAAGAAGAGGCATAGGGTTTATTGTAGAGAAGAAAACTAATAAAAACATTATCCATATAATCAAAAAATCAGATAGAGTAATGGCAATTCTAGTGAAATTTAAACCTAGAGATATGCTGATCATCCAAATATATGCTCCTACAGAACAGAATGAGGAAGCAGACATAGATATCATGTATGATGAAATAGAATGGTGTATAAAGGAAGTCGGAGGCAAGAAAGATCGAGTTATTTGTGCTATGGATGACTGGAACACAAAAGTTGGATCAGAGAGAACATCTACACATGTGGGTCCATTTGGACTAGGAATTCGGAATGAAAGAGGATTACAAAAGCTGATTGATTTCTGTAACAAGCACAATCTCCATAACTAACACTTATTTTGAGCAAAAACCAACAGCAAGATACGCAGGGGAAAGTACAGATGGAAGATACAAAAATCGATTAGACTATATTGTAGTCAGTAAATGTTACTTCAATGGAATACGGAACTCAAAGGTGATGCCAAGTGCTGAATGTGGATCTGATCATAGACTGGTCTTAATGAAGATATTCACCTGAAAACAATAAAATTTAAAAGAAGTCAACCCCTAAAATGGGATCTGCAAATAGTACAAAATCTGATTATAAAATCAAAATTTAATGAAAATATTTCAGAAGTGCTGTCTGCACAGTTGCAAAATGAAAATGAATCCTCTAAATGAAATAGACTACAAGCAGCTATCATAACATCTGCTAAAAACCACATCAATAAACAAGAAATACAAAAAAAAAACCATGGATAACTCAAGAGGTAATCAACCTTATTGATGAAAGAAGAACATGGAAAAGAGGAGCAAATGAAGAAGAAAGGTTAAGATATAAAACTTTGGATAAAAGAATCAAACAATTATGTAAAAGAATGAAAGAAAACTGGATAAATAGGCAGTGCACTGAGATTGAAGATTTACAAAATAGGAACAAAATCAGAGAAGCATTCCTGAAAGTGAAAGAACTTAATGGAAAAACAAAACACACACAGTCTAATAACATCAAGGACAAAGATGGAAACATACTCTTTGATAAGGAACAGTTAAATGGAAGATGGGTGGAGTACTTATCAGATCTCTATGATGATGATAATGGTAACATGTTGGATGATTCACGACACCTTAAGTTAAACGAAACAACAGATACCACTCTACCCACAAGAAAGGAGGTAGAACATATAATTAAGAATCTTCCTAATAATAAATCCCCTGGGTGTGATAATATTCTGGCTGAGCTGCTGAAAGCTTTGACTGGCAATAATAACAACTATTTAGTGGAATCCATTCAGGACATCTATAAAACAATACAATTATCTGAAGTTTTTACAACATCTATCTGTATACCAATTCCAAAGAAACATAATGCACAAAATTGTGAGGATTACAGAACTGTGAGCCTAATATCCCATGCATCTAAAATTATTTTAGCCATTGTTAACAAACAAATTGAAAGAGCCATAAGCAGTGAAAGGCTTAACAACAGAAAGGCTTCAGAAGAGGAATGGGAACCATTAATGCTATCCTGGAACTAAAAATACTAATAGAAAGATCACTTAAAAGAAATAGGAACTTTACATATGTTTTATAGACTTTCAGAAGGCTTTTGACCGGGTAAAACATAATAAAATGTTCAATATATTAGATAAATTAGACATAGAAGATCATGTACTTAAGATTATAAAAATGATTTACACCAAACAGAAAATGCAGCTCTTTAACTCTGAGACTTCTGAAGTGAAAATAAAAAGAGGAGCTAGACAAGATTGTATCCTTTCACCAAATCTATTTAATATCTACAGTGAGACAGTGATGAAAAAGATTGAAAAACAAAAAACAGGAATTAGTATCAATGGTATAAAATACAACAATCTTAGATATGCTGATGATACCATTCTAATAGCAGAAAACAGAAACAAATTAAATAAATTACTGCAGCTGCTAATTGAAGAAGGTAAAAAATTTGGATTAGATATGCATGCAAAAAAAAACAAATTTATGAAAATCTCAAAAGAAAGCAGATCCGAGCCAGAAATATTCATAAACAATATGAAAATTGAACATACAGCAGAATACAAATATTTAGGCACCTACTTTACTGCAGATGGAAAGCAAGATAAAGAAATAAAAATAAGAACAGCCATAGCTAAAGATGCATTCTGGAAAAATAAAGATCTGCTCAGAAGTTCTGTGAGAGACAAAGAAAATAATGATAAGAACATTAGTGTGGCCAATTTTCACATATGGAAGTGAGACCTGGATATTCAAGAAAAGAGTAAGGCAACAGATAATGGCCTTTGAAATATGGTGCTATAGGAGAACTCTGAAAATCCCATGGATAGAACATGTGACAAATACAGATGTCCCACAGAGAATGAGAACACAGAGATCTTTATTACAGGAAATGATCCAGAGAAAGATGAGATTGGCAGGACATGTACTGAGAGGTTCAGCAGGACAGAGGATATTAACAGTTTTAGAAGGAAAAATTATGGGAAAAGGATCAAGAGGCAAAAAATGAAGGACATGGCTTGAAGATATAAGATCATGGACAGGATTACATGGCAATGCAGAAACAAAAAGGAAAGCCACCAACAGAGAGAACTGGAAGGACATGCTGCTGCACCCTCTCACTGAGGAAGCTACATGAAGAAGAAGAAGAAATATAAAAACACTAAATTAATTATAAATGCCACGGATCAGAATTTTACATACTTCTAGTATAAATAATCCATCATTCTAATTTAAGTTAGCACAACATTATAAGATGTTATGTTAGTGCAACACTGCATGACTATTATACTCTTCTTAAATGCAATTTTGGTGGAAAAGCTACTATGGTATTACATAAGGAAATTAATTACTATATATATTCGGATACTATATAACTACTATATATTCGGGTCTGGGTTAGTTCCGAGGGGGTGAAAAGAGGGGAAAATAGTTCCACTACATAAAGGAGGTTCCAAGACTGCTATTGTAAATTACCGACTGATTAGCATATCAGGAATCGTCGTCAAGGTCTTGGAGAAATTAGTCAAGAAAAGAATACAGGATTGGATAGATGAAAATGGGATATTGTATGAGGGATAACATGGTTTTGTGAAGGGTAGATCATGCCTCAGTAACTTGCTCACGTTTTATAACACAGTGACGGCTGAACTGGATAGGGGTAATGGGTTTACAGTGATTCTACTGGACCTTGCCAAGGCCATTGACAGGATACCACATGGAACTCTAATCAGTAAACTGGAGCAGATGGGGATGGATATAGGGTTGGTGAGATGGATAGGAGGGTAGTTAATGGAGAGATACCAGAGAGTGGTTTATTCAGGAGTCGAGTCCAAAAGACGGCTTGTGACTAGTGGTGTGCCGCAGGGCTCTGTTCTTGGACCAGTACTTTTCAATTTGTTCATCAATGATATAGGAAATGATCTGAGAGGAAGTGTTCACTTGTTTGCTGATGATGCAAAGTTGGGTAGAGCAATTGCGAGTGCACAGGATGTCAAAATTTTACAGGATGATTTGGATAGTTTGGAGGATTGGGCTAGGGAAAATGGATGTCAATTTAATGTGGCAAAGTGTAAGGTTATGCATTTTGGGGTGAAAAGAATAGCAGCAGTATATCACATTGGTGGAACTGTACTCCAGGAGATTGATGAGGCCAGAGATTTGGGAGTGTTGGTGGATAGGGAATTGAAGTTTAGGGGGCACATTGCAAAAGTGGCTAAATCAGCTCATCAAATCACTTGGCTTCTGAAAAATACTTTAACAAGCAGAGACAAACAAGTTATTGTTCCTCTGTATCAAGCCTTGATAAGACCCCATCTAGACTACTGTGCCCAGATATGGGCACCAGGGTTTCTTCTTGATGGGGAGGAAGTGGAGAGGGTCCAGAGACGAGTGACTAAGATGATAGCAGGTCTGTGGAATGAACCATATGAGAACAGGTTGAAGATTTGTGGGTTGCAAAAATTGGTTGATAGGCGGAAAAGGGGTGATATGATTGAGACATTCAAATTACTGAAGGGTTTCTATAAATTTAATCCAGAAGATATTTTTGAGAATAGGACTGGTGGTGGGAGGACTAGGGGCCATACATGGAAGCTGGGCAAGAATGTGGTTAGCAGGGGTGTTAGAGCTAGGTTTTTTACTTGGAGAGTGGTGAATGAGTGGAATAAGCTGCCAGAGTCTGTTGTGGGTGCTACAACCGTGAATGAGTTCAAGGGGAGGTATGATAGATACTGTGTGAATGTTGAATAGTTGTTCTTGACATGATCTTCTTAGGGCCTCCCTCGATGAGTCTGTCGACTCCTTGGAGTTGCCCGTAATAATAATAATAATAATAATAATATTAATTAAAATACCTTTTAACTAATATTTCCAGTATTTCAGATATGTGCATGGAGGCAATGAATAGGATAAGTATGAATGAAGCAGAAGCAATAAAGTTCTTAAAATTGCATAGTGTCAACAAATATAGTTGTATACAACTATTAACAAATTCATCAAACTCAAGATGCAAAGCATATAAAAGAGATTTGTAAGAATGCATAGATAAGAAATAAAGCATCATTTATCTCCATTATGAGGTGTGAAAATCTATCATGCTCAAGGGAACACTTCAGCATATTAACTTACATAAACTGCTGTGTCTCAGAGTCAGTGCAACTGAAGGTAGAAATGTGAACTTCTTTACATCATGCAAGTGGAGCTCTAATTTTAAATAGAGATATTAGCCAGACTAAACATATGTAATATATTTTTATATTTCTAATCCTTTTATAATATAATTATAGTTTGCTGTTAATAGCAGATTAATAAACCCACCAAAATTCAGAGACGAATAACATCAGCAGAAATGAAATTTTTAAGAACAGCAGGTTACACAAAAAGAAATTTTACAACTACAACAAGAGTCAACTTTGCAAATGACAAATAATTATAGAAAAACAAATACAGTATATTCAAATATATGAAAAAAGCAACAGGACTTGATGATATAGCTCTATGTGTCTTAAGGGAATGTTTCAGGCAGTTGGCATACCTGTTTAATAAGGGGGGGGGGTGAAAGGAAGACAAAATTGTTCTACTTTGCAGTCACATAAAGCTGTGACTACAAATTATAAGTCAATATGTATTATGGTTAAAGTATTGGAGAGGTCAGCAAGAGCTAGGATACAGAAATGGGTTGACATCACAGTATTCTGTGTGATGAATGCATTGAACAGGGGAGATGCATAGAGATGGTATATTTTGATTTTGCAAAGGCTTTTGACAGACTGCCACACAACACGCTGGTAATTAAACTAATACGAATGGGATTGGATGACAAACTATTGAGTTGGATAGGTGACTGGTTTCAAATAGGTTACAGCAATTTGTATAGAGTGTGATATCCTGAGAGAGGAAAAACATTAGTGGTGTGCCCTGCACAACACTAGTGTTGTGCAGGGCACACCACTAATAATACATATCATGACTTTCCTCTTTCAACATTGGGATTAAGTTTAACTGGAAACATGCAACTGTTTGTGATCATGCAAAATTGGGGAGGACAATGAGGAGTGAAACAGATGTTATGGCTTTACAGGAGGGGACCTGAACGGAGCGTATGAGTGGCCAGCTGAGTGGAACTATCAGTACAATGTTAGGAAGAATGAGGCTCTGAAATTTGGTAAGCAACAATGAATGCAGAATATACCCCTTGTTGGGGAAATTCTGAAAGAAGTAGAGGACATGAAATTGCATATGTCACAATGCACAAGTTGTGAAGTCATCAGATTATGATAATGATATGGAGGACCTAGATATTCAGAAATAAAGAGGTTATGGTCTCATTGTATAAAGACTTGATCAGGTCCCATATGGATTATTTTGTGCAGATTTGGTCACCTTGTTTTCATGGTAATGAGAATATATCGGAATGGGTCCAGAGAATATTCACTAAAGTGGTAACTAATCTTTGGAATGTGAGATATGAAGATAGACTGAGAGAATGCAATTTGCAAAAGCCTCATGAATAGAAGGAGAGGGAATACGACTGAGAAATATAAGTTGGTAAGGGATTGCTACCTAATTAATGTGAAAGAAATTTTTCATAGAATAGGAAGGATTTAGGAAAAGAGGCTATCCCTGGTACCTAACAGGAAGGTGTGAGCAAAGGAATGAAGAGCAGGTTATTTTCATGGAGAGTGGTTAGTGAATGGAATGCAGTGCCTGAGGGTGTGGCAAATGGACATGAGGAACAAGTTTAAAGCACAGTTTGATCAGCTTTGTGTGTGATAGTGTACCCCTCCCTCAATTATCCTTTGAGCTCCATGGAGGTCTGCAAATAATAATAATCATAATGTGAGCAGAATGTCACTAAATAAGACTGCCAAAAAAAAAATTCTGAACTATAAGCCAAAAGAAAGAAAGAAATAGAGGAAGATCCTTAAAAGATTGTGTGAGGCTGGAACAGGCAAACAGGTCTAATACTGTGAAAGGAAGAAGCAGTTTTAGCAGAATAAAATAAGAGAAACTTTATTATTATATCAAACCTCCAGGGAGTCTAAAGACTCATCGCGGGAGGGCATCAACTCTACAACTCTACGTCTCACTACTCCACCAACCTTCATTATCTAATACCAATGGCATCTACTGCCGACTACCACCACTAGTGCTTTCACAGACAATCACAAACATCCATGCCCACAGTGGGATTCAAACCTGCAGCCTACTGGCTGGAGAGCGGATACGCTAACCACTCGGCCAACCAGGCCGGCATTATTACTGTTATATTTAATTTTCTTTTTAATCAATTCACAAACACTAATCATTTATTGCACATAAATATTGTATCAGCATGGAAAAGCAACGTAAGAACATTTTTTTTTGGTTATTTTTATCTATAAATATGCTTAGCTGTCATATTGATTTATTTAGTGTACAATGACACAACAGCCACAGGATGCAGTCAAGATAATTACCTTCATAAAACTCCACTTTTGCTGCTCTTATCAACAAAATCACCTTCCTGGCCTGCCTTCCTTGTACTCTTCATGCAACTGATTATTACTAACATTCATCTTGCGT
This sequence comes from Typopeltis vanoorti, assembly GCF_054136105.1. Classification (NCBI taxonomy): domain Eukaryota; kingdom Metazoa; phylum Arthropoda; class Arachnida; order Uropygi; family Thelyphonidae; genus Typopeltis; species Typopeltis vanoorti. Next base: position 118,661,455 of record NC_143561.1, on the reverse strand, counting down.
TGCCTCCACAGTGCCTTCTTCCAGATTTCAGGCTTGATCTCTTTATTCATCCATTTCACTCTTACCTTGTTTAGCCTTTTCACCTCTGCACTACATTCAAACCTCATCAGAAACTGGCTGCCTTTCATCTGCCCTCCCAAGGATCCTCTTTCTGTTCCAGGTGTTTACAAAGTTCTTTTTTTCCTTCAACTTATCACATTATAGTCAAACTGAGAGACCTGTGTGAGGCTTACCAAACATCTGCCTAGAAGAACATAAGAAATAATCTGAGGCATAAGTATGGTCAAATGGAAGAAAACTACTATGCTTCACCACAACAAATAAATATGGTTGTATAAAACTTCCCAAGATTTGGGAAACTTTAATTCTTAGGCCTCCCAATCAATAGTTAAGACTAGTTAACGCCACCATAGAGGAAGTTCCCCTCATAGAACTTTAGGCTTAAATTCTAATTTTTTCCAACTTACTGTTTTGCGTGTGTGTTTTTGCAATTTTAATACTGTTTCCCTGATGGTATCTCAGTGACTGAGATGAAATATAGGAGTGATTAAATGTGTGTTTAATTATTTTTATGTATTGTATTTATTTCATGAAACCTTATAATAAGTTCAGATCAGCACGTAAGTCTAAATAGTTTATGGCCTCCCTTGATGATTACTTGACTTTCTGGATATCTAATAATAATAATCATCCTGCTTTATATTGATGCAAAGCCAAATTAATCATGCAGCTTATTCAGAGGCAGCAGTAACAGGAGACATATTCCACTTTTTTAAACCATATATTCATTTCCACCCACTTTCCATTAAGAATATTATTTATTTATTTCAAATTTTAATACTTGCTATCCTGAATTTCTATAAAATGTTGTTAATAACAAAATGTCTGTTTTTTTTAATTGTTTAATTTTTCATTCAAAAAATTAACTTGTATGAGTAATTTTCTTGAGAACTCCATCAATTAATAATTATATATATTATTGATAAATTTCTCAAAAGAATTGAAGAAAATATATTTATACACCATTAATATACACTTTCTGAGAATGAAAGAAAAATTTAAAGTGAGACGTGGAACCTCCTGGAATCTCAAAGGTATATCAAGTAATGCTCACAATGCAGAATTTTTGAAGTGAGATTATCATAGTCTTTTGAAGTTGACTGCTAAAGAAAATTGTTACTACTGCTTTTTTGAGTTGTTGGTAATGTAAAATTTTGTTTTAAGTACAATTAATACAATAAGGACTTTTACAAATTGAATTCAGGGTTCATCCCATCAAAGAAGTATGCAACTTAATCATCTTGCAGGCCAGACAATATCAGTACTACCATAATGGTGCCCAGTTTGAGTTTCTAACTACCAATGCAGTGAGGAAGATTTTCAGCTTGGTGAAATAATGTAAAAGAGTTTGCTGAAAAAGAAAATTAAGCAATCTCAAAGTATGATATTTGCCTTAAATAAGTCATGTGCTCAGACTTTAATAAGCATATTTAGAAGCAGAATTATTTCAAATGAGAATACAGAGTCAATTTATAATAAAACAAATCATAGAAATCTGAAAAACTGGAATTGAAATTGAAACTCAAATTGAAACCAAAACCAGAAACTATATTTCTAAAATCCTTGAATTTAATCAAAACTTGATTCATTATTTTTTGTTCAGTTTTTCCATCCCTGTTAAATACAAATCACACTTTGAATATGTTCATATGATTTAGGCTTTAAGAGCTTCTGAGGCCAATGTCTTGGACACTGGTCTTCTTGTCATTCTCTAATGTGCTGGGAATAATCTGGAGAATTACAGTTCTACTGCCAAAACACAATCCTTTAAGCATTTAATTTAATGCTTCAAGGTAATCTTTATGAATTTAATATTTGTTTGGTATGAGTGATTAAAGAGAGACCATTAAGAGCAACATTAATAGCTAATTTTGCCATTAAAATAGTCCAATTAAAACAAACTAAAAAATTTTAACAGTGATCCCAAATACAAAATTTTATTAAATTTCACCAGGTGGTTAAAATACTATTATCACCATCAGACCTCCATAATATCAAATGATTCACTGAAACAGGTCTTCTATCACAGTCATACAGCTCATCAAACTGCAACTTAAATGCATTCACTTTCACCACACTCTCAGGCAATGCATTCCAATCACTCACCACTCTACATGTAAAAAGTCTGTTTCTTACTCTTCACTTCTTCTCATCTGTAAACAACTGCAATTCCCCACTGAAAACTCTCTAATATCATTAACATTCAAGATAAACAGCAACAGCTCCAAAACAGACCCTTGGGGCACACCACTAGTGAAGCCTCTGGGATATTGCTCCTATGATATCTATCAGATGGCCAATCTCCAATCTAACACACTAATCTATTATCCGATCAAATCCATTCCAATTAAATATGAATTTGTCATGTGGTATCTCAAAGGCCTTTGAAGAATCCAATACACCACTGGGTATGCATCTTTCTTGTCCAATGCACTTTTTTCATTAAAAAAATTATGATAATCACCATACACAAGGATGGGTAAGAAGGAACTAGTTCACATTTACTTTAAAGTGGATTGTATTCATTGGGAAACACATAACATGAGAGAAGACTGTTTCAGAAGACAATAGCAGAGATAATCAAAGACGAGGAGGAAAACTTTTTTTTTTCCCTACAGGTTTGTTGGAATTGATCTGTGAAGTAGTGTTGACTAGTTGCTGCACATGAATCAATTGATTTAAAAGAGGGGATGGATCAAATGAACACTGGCTGCCATGTCAGTATTTGAAGAAGATGGAAGCAGCAGAAACTGACCGTGTGAGAGTGAAGGGTCATTAATCAGCCTAATTGCACTTTTCTGTACTGAGTCAAGTATTTTTAGGCACTCTTTGGTGCACCACTCTAGATATGTGAAGAATATTTTATAGTTAGGTGGATTTATGATTTGTATATATGATTTGTTAATAGCTGTTCAGAGGTAAAGTAATGCCATGAGAAAAAGTGAAATCTTAATATTTTTTGGATGTTGAGGAAGAAATGGTTGCAATGTATTTATATCAAGAGGTTTTTGATGATAGAATAATCCTAGGTGGATGCAGTTCTTGTTTGAGGGAAATAGGCAAAACAGTGTTTTGCTTTGCACGTACTGCTTCATACACCTTTTGGAGTCAAGTTCAGTATATGTGTTTAGGTTTGAATGCTGAAAACAGTATCCCAACCAACCATGCAAAGAAGTTGTGAAGATCATCCCACTTGGCATTTTTATACTGCCATACAATCAATGGGTGGGAGTGGCTGTGTGTGTTGTTGCTCCATGGAGGAAGAGAATAGCATCAAGTCTGAATTAACTGAAGGAAAAAACAGCATTCGCAGTGTTCTTAGAAGGTCACTAATAAGGAAGAGATCCAGGGTGTTTGGAGAGTGGCTAGGATATCTGGTATTTGAGCAGGCATATGCATGAATTTTGTAAAGTCAATGGTAATAGCAAATGTCTCAGCATCTCTGCCTGCCTGATCTGTGCAGCTGGAGGAGGAAAGTCATGAAGTTGTGAACATTAAAATCCTCAAGAAAGATGATCTTGCTGTTAGGAAAGGTAGACTAAGGAAAATCAACATATAAAAGAAGGAAATCAAAAAGTTAAGAGTGGATGATGGCATTAGAGACAGCAAATGAACTGATAGAATGTTGAAGAGAAAAAAATGGAATTGAAGAAAAAAAAAACTTGTCACGTTATCATAACGTTATCAGGCGCTCTTTAGTATTGAAGGCTATTCATAACTTATTTTTTAATAGTATTAACAACACCTATAGTATTAACCACCATTAACAGGCACACTTTAGTATTGAAGGCTATTCATAACTTATCACTTCATCACTTAACAACACCAAATGAACTATTTTATAAAAAAAAAGATGTTTATTAACTTGTTTGTATTTTGCTCAATTTCAAATCAACATCTTCAGAGCAAAACACAAAGATCTGGAGTCCTAATTTGGTACCTTCTAATGTTATAAAAAAGAAGTATTACAGGTATGTGGGAGTCAATTTTAAGATAACAATCTATCAAATTTTTTGGAAATTAATGCAACCATATTTGTTCAGGTTAGAAAAATTCCTCATAGCCATGGCTGACTCTAAAATTTAATAATCTTTCCAATCTGTAATGACTTCTAAATAGCACATTAGTTTTCTACCATTTAATCCTATGTAAAGGATTGTCCAAAGAGTCGTCTGCCAGACCTGACTTGCCATAATAATGGTAGCGAATGTATTTTTTTTTTAATGTTCTTCCAGGCAAATGTTAACAGATCTTATTGTCTGCCATAGTAGACTAAGTCAGTCACAAAGAACTTCATACACCCCAGGATATTCTTAAATTAGCAACTCTGATCTGCTTTCCTAAGGATAAATTTCACTGCTCTTCAACACACTTTTACGTAACTTCCAGGAATGACCCCTGGTTCTTCCCCCTCTCACCTTCTACTCTTTTTTTTATAATGCCCTCTGGATTAATCTGATAAAATCTTCTCACTAACTTAAACGTCTCTATCATAATACACCTCTCTTCCTCCTATCCACCGAACTCTACAATTCACATTTCTTCAACCTCTCTCGATATCCAGAATTCCCAAGTCCCAATATTGTCTTAGTCACTCATCTCTGGACCTTCTCCAATCTCTCCACATCACAATGAAAACCAGGTGACCAGATCTGAGTACAATAGTCCAAGTGTGCCTTATACAGTGGCATAACCACTTCCTTATCCATACATGTTACAGCACTTCTTATCAGAGCAACACTACGATGTGTAGCCTTTGCAACACTAGCAATATGTCCTCTAAACTTCAATCTAATGTCAATCATCACTCCAAAATCTCTAATCTCATCCACTTCCTGCAGTATGACACCATCGATATAGTACACAGCCTTATATTTCTGCACTCCAAAATGCAACAACTTGCACTTAATGATATTAATACTACAAATCCACTCTTTTGTCCAAGTAAAACGTTTATTCAAATTGTTGGATCCTATTTCGTCTTAACCTATACTTTGGATCCGTCAATTTGTCACTATGATTTTCTTAAAACAAAATATTAAGTTGCTAGTTGATTACTAATCCAAATATAGAGAAAATTTGTATTTATTGACTGCGCCACTCTATATCTAAATTAGTCCAAGAATTTAAGTAAAATCAACTATCAACTATTTCTCTTTTATGTGTTATTATTATGTATACAGGCCGAGTTTATTTAACTTGTTTAATTCACCCACTTTGGTTCGATTATTTTATGTAACGGTGCAGTAAAAGAGATTCAGGCAAAGCACAACTTTAGATCAACAAAACAAACATTTAATATAGGCTTACAAATTATACACTTTAAAGTTTAAATCACTGAATAAGGTATTACAAACATTTTGGCTCATCTGGTAATATAGTCATAAAATTTCAGGCAATGGTTAATCTGTTGTCTGAAATACAACTTTCACAAAATTCAATTGACTATTTAATAAGATCAATGTCATAAAGTTCCTTAGTAACCAATTACATTAATATCACACAGTTGCATAAGTTTCAAATACAATATATGGGCGGCAACGCTTCTTCACAAGTATACGCTCTTAAATCCACACTCTAGCTATTCTCCGCAAAAGTTATTGTTAATGTAAGGATATTTTAGGAAGAAACATACACGTTTCTGCATAGGAGTAACAAAGTTGGTTAATTCTTACTGGTAAATCTCCTTGTTCATCTACTTATACACGGAACCATCTTATGACTGTATTCACTTAAAACAATTAAAAGCACTCATTAAAAACAGATCCTCTTAGTAACAACTGAAATAATTAATGGTCGCAATTCACATAGGTAAAGGTTCTTGCTTGGAGCAAAATGCTTGTACTATCTTTGACATCACTTAATCAATTCAGTATTATACTAATAACTCATGAACTAAGGTAACACGTAGAAATTCTTTAACTTGAAGTTTTTATGCACAGTTGCCTATTCTTCAGCACATTTAATTAATCTTTTAGGCACTATATCTCTTAGCACAGCTATCGTTTAAATTTAACTTTGCTGCCTCTACTTATTCTCTTAGTTACTCCGTGCTATTCTTCAAGTTTCTGTGTGTCCCTGAAAGGTCGGTCCTGAATCAAAATCCCAACAAAATTATCGCTAGTCATCCAGTTGTTACTTTGCTATCTTCCGTTGCTTTATTTGTTGTTCTGCAACTTACTAGCTAACTCGCTCCTCGACTAGTAGACTTTAGCGAGCTTCTTGACTGACTTGCCGACTTGCTATTATCTCTCTACTCGGTATTAACTCACTTTGATTCCCCCGAATGAATTGTTTTCTCTGTTCTTTGCTTATATATCCCTTCTTCCCGCCGAAATTATTCTCGTGCTCTACTTCTACTAAAATCCTTTCCAGCCCTTCAATACCAATCTGCCACGCGCTGTTCTAAACTCGTGCTAGCTATCTTATATACGTCTCCATGACAACCAAAACAAAATATAATAAAACTGAGGCATTGCATAGCGTTATACTTCTACATACAGGAACAAATAAGGAATATTTGCATTTCAATTAATACGCAGTTAAAATGTTGAATACAAATTCTTATAATATTAACATAGCAATAAATAAAATAAACTTAATAATATTTTAATACAGATTCTTTTCACTATTATTATATATCTTTGATTAATTAATTAATTATTAATAGAACTTAAAGGTAGTTACATGAATATTAATTTATAAACAAGTGATTTACATTAAATAATTACAAGTATAGCTTATGTGATGGATTTTATTGGATTCTGAATATATCTCTATATATTCAGAATCCAATAAAATCTTCCTGAAGGGAATTAACTTCAGCAGTGCTACTTATAATTCTTCCCAACTTTGCATCATCAGCAAATAACTGAGGATCCCAGGTCAACATGATATATCGTTTACAAACAAGTTAAACAGCAGGGGACCAAGAACAGAACTATGGGGCATGCCAATAGTTACCTTCCTTTTTTGAGATGCTGCTCCATCCTACACAACCTGCTAGTATCGTTCACAGAGATTGGCTCTGTATCTATTATCCTACTATTTATTCCCATCCTCTGCAGTTTGTACACCGACTTATCATGTGGTAATCTATTACAAAGATACTTTTGCAAAGTCTAAGAATATCAATGTATATGATTCTCCCTTATCTAACACACTTGTCACCTTATCATAAAATGCAAGTAAGTTACTAAAACAGGACCTACCCTTTAGAAATCCATGCTGACCATCATAAAGAACACTATATCCATCAACCCAATTCCTTACCAATCTCTCCAACACCTTGACCACAACCACAGTTATAGAGACTGGCCTATAGTTGGAGACTTCTGTCTTATAACCATGCTTGTGGAGTGGTACTATTTTGCCTTCTTTCCACTCCTTAGGAACCCTACCCACTGCAAGATTTTCATTAAAAAAAAACAGGTTAAGGTGCACATTCCTTAAGAATACATGGTACTATTAATCATTCACATCTAACAAAACCAGTTCCAATTCTCCTAATACTTGCCTCTCTTCTATATATTGCACCACATCATTTATGCCAGTATGATATATGCTGATAAAGTGATCATTCAATAATTCCACTATATCCTTTGCAGCTGTTAGTCTGCTGCCATGTCTATCAACCAGTGTTAATCTGCCATAATTATTCTTCCTCTTGCTTGCCATGTAGTGGAAACAATCCCTTGAGTTAACTTTGGTCTGAACAGCCAATCTCCTCTCATACTGTACCTTTTCTTTCTTTCTTCATGGATCCAATCAATACTAACTGTCTTGTACCTCCACTATAACATTTTCTTTTCCAGCACAGCTTGCTTGATTTCACTGTTCATCCATTTCACTCCTACTCTATTTACTTGCTTAACCCTTGATATGGAGTTATAGATTGCTTTTGTCAGATACTGCCTTGTGAATTTCCATGCACTGTCAACATCTTTTCCACTCAGCTCATCTACCAAATGTGCTGATGCTAAATGACTACAGAGCTTCCTATAATCACCTGCTTTATACTTCCATATGTATCCATTTTTGGCAGTGATTTTTCTTGTTTCATCACTTCCCAAACAAGTACCTCACGATCACTCTCACCAACTGGTGCCAATGTTAGCACTTCATTAACAACTACATCTTGTGAGGTTATCACCAAATCGAAAACATTAACCTCTAGTTGCTTCAATCACATGCTGCTTAAGATACTTATCTCTCAGAAATTCCACAAACTTGCTCTCCTTGTTCCCACACTCTCTCCTCCTTCCGGTCTATATTCCTGTAATTAAAGTTTCCAATCAGGATCACCTTCTATTTACATGGCCAACTAATTTGCCTGAACATCCCACAATCATATTCTCTGCATTCCCTGGCATATAACAGCATCCTATCTGATATACTAACCTATTTATTTCAACTTCACACTATACAGATTCAAAATCTGTGCATGCACTATCAACTTCCACACTTTGTGGACAGAATTCCTCTGCAATCATTAACCCCCCCCCTCCTCTTTTCACATTTCTATCCTTATGAAAAATTATATATCCTTCTAATTCTATTCCTGAAATACCTAATTTCCTTTTAACTTTCTCCGTTTATCTTTAACATACAACACTTCATAAACAAACTCAAAACATTACACTTGACAAAAGAGATTTATTAACCAGTTTTGCTGTAGCTGCCCTTTTCACACATGTTCCAATAAATGACATTTCTTCTTTTACAGGATAAATTTCTGCCTGATATCATGGCCCATGTACTACGTTCTGTTTTTTTTTTGTGTTACAAAATACTTTTTACCTAGAAAAAAGATAGTACAGTCATGGGCTCATCAATATCTAGCCACCTGACTTTAGACACTTTCCTCAGCCACCAACACACAACATGAATGCATACAATAATAAATTTAGTTTAATCCTTTATCCCAGTGAGAGCAAACAAAGTTTGCACCTGAAAATATCTTCAGGACTGAATATAGTGTTGTACTATCTTACCTGGGTAAGTAGTGCAACACCAGGGTAACTCTTAGCAAAGGTGGAGCAAGTTACCAACACTCCTATCCCAGTATCTCCCATAATGCAAAACACATCTCCTTGTGGATATGTATACTGTTATGTATTAAGGGATTGGCCACTACCCAGACTAGTAAGATAAGATAGTACAAACACTATATTCAGTCCTGAAGATATTTTCAGGTGCAAACTTTGTTTGCTCTCACTGGGATAAAGGATTAAACTAAATTTATTATAGTCTAACCTAGTGAAAAATAAACTTTCAACATGAATGCATACAATTCACAATTTAAATTAAAAGTCAGAACATGCTTCCATTTCTGGATACAGCTGTCACATATCTTCTCTCTGGCTGTCTTTTCTTCATTGTTTACCATAAGACTACATATTATTATTATATAATATGACACAGAATTATTTAAAACAATTATTAATTTAAAAAAATAAAATAAAATAATTAAACTTATGAACAATAATAGTGATCACTTCCCAAAACTTATATATTGGCAGACAGTCTGATCACTTCAGGTTCAGACAATTTCTAATCGTTTCACATGTTTCAAGACTCTGTTATATTTTTTGGAATCTGACAGGTCTGGCCTTGCTTTTTAAGCTACTTACACCAGGCATGGAGTTCTTTAGAACCAGACAAAACTTCTTCACTCCAGCAAGTTCAAATTCAATTGCCTTTTCCTTGAGATGTGAAATGCTAAGAAACTGTCTGAACCTGAACTGATCAGAATGTATGCCAATATCCAAGTTTTAATAAGTGATCACTGTTAATTGTTCATAATTTTATTCATTTATTTATTTTATTTTTATTTGTTTCTTAAATTAATAATTATTTATTATTTTTTTAATCTATGCAAGTTACCAAAATTGACCAGTTACCAAAATTGATATTAACAGTCGTAGTTACATTAACTACGACTGTTAATATCAGTCATAATATGTTATGACTCATTATTTTGATTCATCTTTTGAATCTAATTAATGGTCTATATCCCTGATAATGTCCACATAATGTTGGATGAAATATATATCAGTTTTTGAATAAATTCTATATAAATTTTTGTTACAGTTAAAATGTATGATATTATACTATTAAAGTATAAAGGAACAACTGCAGTGAGTTGCATAGATAAAAAAAATTAAATAATAATTATTAAACAGTGAAAGTTATTTTAATATTGATTAGGCCATCACTATTGCTGTATTAAATGTTAATATTAATTTGTTCTCTGGCCATGTAAAATAGTTTGATGTAGGTTTTTTTAACATTAGATGTCAAGCCAATAGAATAACTGGTGTCCAAAGTGCTACTATGGTATACTGTTTTTATTCCTGTATAGGGAGTAGGTGAGGCCGTTTTTGATATACCTCATATACCTCACCTTATCTAACTGATTTTTATAAACTTATTCTTATTCTTATAAAGAGACTCAAAACATATATATATTTTTTCTATATATATGAAAAGATAAAAGCCGAAATTTGAATCCTTTTTATGTCACGTTTTTTGTCTCTTCATTGTTTTGAAACATCCAACAATGTGTTTGCCTTCATGAAACAAACACATTGTTGTCTCACGTCTCGAGTCCTCAGAATTGAAGGAGAACCGGCTTACCAGCCTGGAACTCAGGGGGTTGGGTGCCGTAGGTGCCGGGGGGGGGGGAGGGCAGAGCCCCCCCAGTACTATATAAACTGTTAATCTGAAAATAATATTATTGAAAGAATACTCACCTACTAAATGTATAATGGTTTTCTGCAGAAAGAAAATATATGTGTGTTTTATATTGCAACTTAATCACATAATTTTTAGTAATATTATCTTCCTGAGTTGGTGTTTCCACTTTATACCCAAGCAAAGGAAGACCTGCCAATGGACCTTCATCCTAAAACAAATTAACATAATAAAATAGATATTAGAAGACAGAAATGAATGAAGAATTTATTAGCTTTATGAGCCATATAAAGCATGAAACTTTGTGAACAATTTTTTAAATTAAATATAATAATTCTTAAAAATTTCAGTAATGCTAGATGTCTATAACACACAATATAACTTAAGTGCAAGTTAAATAGTAGTAATAAATGACTGAAATGACATTTCAGTCATACTTTCAATTATAACAACATTAAACATGGCAGTAGGAAGTAGCATATAGTACTAACATATATAGTACTAAGAGTACTGAATTTTTGAACTTTTAAAAGGGACAACTGTCTTAACAAATGGTGAGGGGGAACATAATGATCAAGAGTTTTGGAATTGATAAAAACATTACAGGAGACCTGACTGTGACTGAGATGATATACTTGTTCCCCAGTTAGTGAAAGTAACAATGCAATCTGATTTTCAGGATGAACAGGTATGGAGATATATCAAGGTGGAAAGAATTTATATGGATTTATAAGGCAGGCAACTATTATAGATTTGTAAAAAAACATCTTGCAGTACAATGGATGAAAGAACTTGAAGGAAGGGAGGTCAGTGGTGCATGGGAGATACTTAAGAAAAAAAAGCGCAATTGACAGAATGGCAAATTGTATACCTTGAGTGAAGAAGATAAAGTGATTTAGAGACAAATGGATTACTAGAGAAATTAAACAGGAATTGTTTTGAAAAAAAAAATTATGGAAGGCATATACAGTGAGAGATGGAAAACAGTTGCATGAGAAATATAATACTCAGGATTGGAATGCAACTAGCATAGTAAGGAGAGAAAAATTAGAATATGGAGAGGTGATTAACACTGCAATCCAAAGGAAAAACACAAGGAGTTTTTTACAATGAGGTCAGTAGCAGGACAAATGAGTGTGGATGGTTACCTTGATGGATGGAAACAGGATGCAGATGGCTCAATGCAGACGACATAGTTGAGCAATTTAATAATCACTTTAACTTAGAATATTCCATCCTGTAAAGTAGGCTTTAATCCTAGAGGGATAAAGGGCAGTGAAGCATTAGAAGTGAATGAAGAGAGTGTATTCTGAACGCTGAGTATGCTAAACGTCAGTAACAAGGTACTAGGTGGAATTTTAGCATAGGTTTTAAGGTAAATTAAAGATGCCAAGAAATTATATTTTTGGTTTAATTCTTTATCCAAGTGTAAGCAAATAAACATTTGCACATGCAAAGCACAGCAAAGACATAATGCAAAGCACATATCCTTACAGACAAGTATAATGCTATGCATTTATGGGTCTAGATAGTGGCCCTTCCCAACCTTCACTGAGGTCTCATCAGTGGGAGCCAGACTCAAAAGTGATACCAAGGTTGAAGTAATTCAGAAGTCATATTTCCATATACAAGTAGTCAAAAGATGTCACACCTTATTACTGAAATACATTGGGTTAGAGAGAGATGTTGAAAGTTTTTTCACTTGGTTATACTATAAATTAAATATGTCAAGAAATTATATTCTTGGTTTAATCCTTTATCCCAGTGTAAGCAAAGCACATATCCTTATGTGTTTTGCATTATGGGATACTAAGGCAAGGGATGTGAAATCATTAGCCTCTCCATATATAAGGAGCCCAATCGTGAAATTACTTCACGGCCAAACTTTGCTTACACTTGAATAAAGGATTAAACCAAGAATATAATTTCTTGGCATCTTTAATTCATAGTACCAAGTGAAAAATTTTTTTAACATCTATCTCTAATCCAGAGTATTTTAGTAATATGACTTCGGCTCCCACTGATGAGACTTCAATAAGGGTTGAAACCGGTCCAGGTAGTGTCCCTTCTCATAATGCATAGCATTATACTTGTCTGTAAGGATATTCCTTTGCATTATGGGATACTAAGACAATTGATATGAAGTCATTAGTCATCTATATACAGGTAACCTGGCTGTGAAGTTACTTCATGCAGAAATTTTTATTTGCTCAAATTTGGATTAAGGATTAAACCAGGAATATAATTTCTTGGCATCTTTAATTTATAGTATAACCAAGTGAAAAAACTTTCAACATAGGTTTTAAGGGAATGTGCTGTGGTAGAATGGAGGTATCAAAATAAAGGCCTGTTTGTATTTCTTCTGTGGTTATGAGGGTAATATTATTATGCAGGCCAATATGGATTTGTTAAGAAGCACTTTTGTTTTTGTAATGTGTTTGCCTTTACAGTAACAAATGCAGCGGATGAGAGTAAGAAATACACTGTCATTTTTTTTTTAATTTTTCCAAGGCATCTAATCGAGTACCACATGACAAGTTGATTTTTAAGTTGCATCATATGGGTTTGAAAATCAAGTTAGTGATTGGCTCTCTGATAGACATCAGAGAGTTGCATATGGAGTAAGAAGTATCAGGGAGTAGGAAGGTTACAAGTGGAGTTCCAGAGGGTTATTCAGTCTTGGGACAATTGTTGTTCAATCATTATGTCAGTGATGTCATGGACTATGGGGAAGATGTTCAGTTGTTTATAGATGATATGAAGCTTGGGAAGGTTATTAGCAATAGTGCTGATGTTTTGGCTCTTCAAGAGGAATTGAATAAGCTGAAAGGATGGACAAAGACATGGGATGTCAGTTTAATGCAACTAAATGTAAGGCTTCAAAATGTGAGATCCACAAATGGGATGCTTCATACTCACTTGGTGGAGTTATAATGGAAGTGTTAGAGGAATCAAGCGATCTTGGGGTGATTGTAATAGAGATTTAAAGTTCTAAGGACATATTGCAAAGTTTGGGAGGACATCTCAGAGAATTACAGCAATGTTGAGGATAACACTGACCATGAGAGATAAAAGTGTGCAAGTCCCATGTTTTGGGCAACACATGCTGATGTTTTGGCTCTTCAAGAGGATTTGAATAAGCTGAAAGGATGGGCAAAGACATGGGGATGTCAGTTTAATGCAACTAAATGTAAGGCTTTAAAATGTGAGATCCACAGAGGAAACACAGGATCTTGGGGTGATTGTGATAGAGATTTAAAGTTCCCAAGGACATATTGCAAAGTTTGTGAAGACATCTCAGAGAATTACGGCAATGTTGAGGAGAACATTGACCATGAGAGATAAAAGTGTGCAAGTCCCATCGTATAAAGCTTTGATCAGACCATATCTGGATTTCTGTGCTCAGATGCGGTCATCAGGATTTGAAGGGAATGAAGTAATGTTGGAGAGGATGCAGAGACAGATAACAAAAATTATGTCAGGAGTGTATAATGTTGATTATGAGGATAGACTGAGGGCATGTGGACTGCAGAGATTGGTGATATATGGCAAAGGAGGATATGATCGAGACATGTAAGCTGTTGAAGGAATATTATCGCATTGATACTGGGGAGATTTTTCATATGGTAGAATGAGGGAAAAGAACAAGGACAAGAGTTAGGGCCCGGAATGAATTGCCTGAGAGGGTGGTGAACATGCTGTGGTATGACAGACTTGTGCTTACTAGTGTTGACTTCCTGCAGTGAATCACGTGATTCCATGGGGGTCAGGAAAATAATAATATATTTCAAGTGGAGCACATATACTATTTGAGGTAGAAGAGTCATCAAAAACTTGAAATGTGGAAAGGTAGCTAGAGTAGATGATATTCAACCAGAAATATTTGAATAGGGAGGTATAGAAGTTTTGCAGTGGCTACATGGCATAATTTGGAAGTCAAATTCCAAATGATTGGAGTAGAGCTGTTATAGTTGTCATCTGTAAAAAGGGAAATAAAGCTGAACATGAGAATTACAGAGGAATTTATCTGCTAATTGTTCCATGAGTGATTTATGCAAGGATACTTGCAAAGAGATTGAGAAAAATTGTGCAAAAGAAACTTGGAGAAAAACATGCAGGGTTCAGGCCAAACAGAGGTTGTCAAGATCAGAGTTTGGCTTTACAGTAAATAGGTGAGAAATCATGAGAATATGACAAGGATAAGTACTTAAGTTTTGTGGATTGCATTATGAAAGAAAGTGGCAATAATGTTTGCATTATGCAGATGACGTACACCTAAACACATCCACTGCAATTCTCCATGGTTCTCTAACTAAACTGAATAACAGCTATAACAAATTTAGCATGAAAATCAGTAATAAAAAGACAAACACTATGAAAATAGGCAGGAACACAGAAAACTTCATTTGCAATCTTATCTTCAAAACGAGAGATAGTTCTCATTTCAGAGATAAGAAAAACGTCGTGCAAGTGGATCATTATAAGTGGCTTGAGGGTGCTGGGATTAACTAAGGCAAAATGTGATTTAGAAACTAGAATATAGAAAATCTGATCTTGGGGATGGAATCATTAAACTGAATCAGGTACTACAAAATAAGGAAAATGATGAACTCCATGATTTGCAACCTAATCAGGGAGTCAAATCCATGAATTACCTGAGAACCCTCACCCCTCTTCTCTCCAACTATACTGTACTGTACAATAGCCATCTAACCAACAAAAGAGACAAAGACAAAAGTCACTATAAAAATTGCTTCCACAGATGAGATTCAGACCCAAATGCAGATATTTTCTGAAAGTAAGGTCACTGATTATTTTGTAATCTAAGTTCAGCAAGGCTTGACAGAGATGATGCCCAATAAATCAAATAGCTATCTATTATTTTACGAGTAAAGGAGTCAGTGTGATTCAATGAAACATCTTTTGTGTATTACATTAGAAAGTGAAGCAAAAAAATAAGCTGAAAGAGACTGAAATAAAAGAAAATATGCATGCATATTCAGAACCTCCAAATCACAAGACTCATCATGGGGAAAGACCATCCTAGACAACACATAGTGTATCATCTCACTCCATAAATTTATTCACTGTTTGTGCTCTCACTATCCTATCAGCAATGCATTCCATAGCTCAACCAACCTCCATGTAAAAAAGCCATTCATCATCCATGACTTCCTTCCATTCATAACCTCCAGGAATGGCCTCTTCTTCTCACTCCTTCCCTCTGTTCTATCACAGTGTTTCTCAAAGTGTGGTACGCGTAACCCCGGGGTATGCGAAAGGTCGTTAGGGGGTACATGGCAATTTTCGACTATGCATAATTAAAGGAGTCATTATATTTTTCAACAAACAGTGCAATTAGAGACAACCGGGATAAAACGGCACTAACTAATGAATCACATCCCCTCTCCAACAGAAATTGCTATATAGACCAAGCAAAACCATATGTTGCCAGTGGAACATATGGTTTTGCTTGAAACCACCCCCGTCATTAACGTGTTAAAACTAAGAAATATATAGTGAATATATAATGTGCTTCAGATATTATGGAATTCGGTTGAAGGGAATTAGCATTGCAACTCAACTGTTGAAATGGTAATTTGTCTTTGGTTCGTGCGATCTTTTGTTAATACCACACCAATCATATGCAGTTATTCGCTGCTCTACGCATCTCAAGTCTTGTAAATTACTGGTAATTTTTGCTTGAAATAATGGGAAAGAAGATGACGCTACTTGGGTAGATGACTTTGACGATGCACACAAAGAAACTGTTCTCAATGCCAAAAGTAGTGATAGTGAGTAGTAAGACTTCTTGGTAAGTCACACCATTATCAGTTTTTTTCTGAAAACTTTAGTTTCCGAAAATTCCCACACATATCTCACAACACGATTTTTAGCTTTAATTTTGGGAAAAAAGTTACAGTTATATTCAAGTAAATACAGTATTTTTTTTAGCTTTCAAATTCTTATGTATGGATCATTGGTTAAAGATTGGATTTATAAACCCCCCAAAACAGAGCAATATAGCAAATGCAAGTAGCTGTAAGCAACAAGAAAATGTTGATATTGCATCTGGATCAAATGAAATTGATGAATGTGTCGTCTGACATATCTAGAGAACCAAAATTTAAAAATAAATCATATTTTTTGTTTACATGAACATATAAATTCAAATAAAATAGATATTTAATTTTAATTAATATTTTAAATTAATTAATTAGGGGGTACTTGGTAATAATGAAAATTTAAGAAGGGGTATGCAGATATCTGAAGTTTGAGAAACACTGTTCTATCATATGAAAGAAGCCCCCCCCCCCCCCCAGTGTCAACTCTAATTACTTTTCAACTATTTATATCACCTCTTCCTTCTTCTATCTACCAAGCTTTTATTATCTCTCCTTCTTCCATCTACCAAGCTTTGTAATACACATTCCCTCAACCTCTACTCATAACCAACATTCTACAATCTGGATATAATTTTTTTTATCTGCCTCTACACCATTTCCAAGGTTAATTTATCCCATTCAAATCATGGTGACCCAAGTTGAGCATACCCTAGATGCAGTCTGATCAGGGCTTTATACAATGGAATAACCACTGTTTTCTATCTCTGCTTTTCAGCATCCTTCTAAGTACTATAGCAAACATCTGGATTGCTGTCATCCCCATTTGAAATATGTCCTCTAAATTTCAAGTTTTTGTGAATCGTCACCCCAAGATCCCTTGCCACCTGCACTTCTGCTAGTACAGTTCTACAGCAGAGTATCAAAGTAAGCACCTTTCTATCAATGGATCCCAAATGTCAAGACCTTACACTTAGATGAATTAAACTGAAATTGCATTCATTTTCAATCTGTCCAGCTTACTGAAATCCTCTGAAGGGCTTTTATAGTTATAATCCCCTTATAACTGACTGACAATGTCATTGATATACAGGTTAAACAATACAGGTCCCAGTACTGAGCCCTGCAGAACCACACTTAAGCTTCCTTGATACTGCTCTCTCTCTCTCATACACAAATCTAATATCTATTGGACAGCCAATGTCCAATCCAATTCACTAAACTAACATCTAAACCCACATGGTGTAACTTGAATATCACCTTATCATATGGCCCTGTCATATGCTTTTTCCCTCATCAACTGCTCTTGTTTATTATAAAAGGCACTCAGCTTACTATAACAAGAGAACCCATGCTGATCCTCACAGATAACAATACCCTTGTCAGCCCTATGCTGTATATGATCTCTCACTAATTTCTCCAAAATCTTAACTACAAAAGCAATACAAACCACTCTATAATTTGAGTCTTCCATTTTACCACCATAATCTTCACGCATTGGCACTATCTTACCCTCCTACCACTTCTTGGAAACTTTCCCATAGTTAGACTCTCACTGAAAAGCCAAGTCAGCAGACCTGTCAATTCTTTAGCAAAATTTCTTCAAACTAGCAGTAAAATTCCATCCAGACTCATTGTTTTATTGACATCCAGAGTACTTAGCATTTTAAACATGCTCTCCTCATGTAATTCTAAACCTTGAACCCTTTCAATTCTTCTACTGACAAAATTAACATTTCCAGGATGAAATACCCAAACAAAGAGATCATTAAACCACTCCACTATATCTTCTGCATTAGTCATTCAACTCTCATATTTGTCTAGCAATGTCATTCTTCCACAATCATTTCTCCTCCTACTGGTCACATAGTGAAAGAATTCCTTTGGATTTTCCTTGGATCCTGAGGATCTTCTCATATTCAAGTTTTGCCTTCCTTACCATGCTCTATTCACTTTCTTGGCCTTAGTCTTATACTATTCATTCATCTGCTCCCCACAAAGCTACCTATAATTCTTCCATAACCTCTTCTTCATATGCAGTTTCTGTATGATATTGTCACCCGTTTTACTAAATAGTATTATATTTTTTGCTTGAGGCATACAAGTTGCTATTGTTGCTAATAAACACTTCTTCATTAGTTCCCATGCACTGGTGATATTTAGCCCTTCCAATTTTTCTACTCAAGGAAATTCCTCAAACTCATTTCTCAGATTAGTATAATCAACTGCATGTCAATTCATCTCCCAAGTCAAGATACATGGTCACTCTCTCCAAGCTGGGATAAGGATGTCATCTCAGTTGCAATCAAATCCACTGATGCTATGACCAAATCCAAACTCTTGAACTTGGTATTACTTCTACTAGATGTTGCCAAAGATATTTTCCCTCAAGAATTCTAGAAATTCCATTCATTTACTACTATGTGCTGTTTCCTCTTCCCAATTTATACTGCTGTTATTAAAATCGTCCACAATGATCACTTGTTTGCACTTGCAAAACTAAACTGCCTAAACATTTCCTGCTCTTCACCCTCTGTGTTCCCTGGCTTATAGCAACATCACAGTAAATATCCTATCCACCTTCACTTCTTACTATATGGGAACAAAACCATTAGTGCCATCTCCCCCCAAATCCTTCATCCTGAAAGGGCAAAACTCATCGCTTATCATAAGTAATCCTCAACCACCACATCTGCTATTCCTACCCTGCCAAAATATTCTATACCCTGATACTTCTACTCTTGTCAGTTGATCACCTTCTGTCAACCATCTTTCACTGATCCATAGTCCATAATCTTTGGATGGACTGAGGTTATCAATGCTGCCAATTCATCTCCTTTGTTCCTAATAATCCTGGCATTTGTATAAAGAAACATCAATGCACTGTGAGTGTTTTTATTCCTATTATTATTTACTCCAGACTCCACTGAACTCTGTATTACACCATACATTCCCCTTCTCCCAAGTGACTATATCCATAAGAGGCCACAATCATTGGCAACTACAGGCATTAACCTCAGATATCTTGCCACCTGATTTATACTCCCTCTCTGGTCATTCATACCCACATAGCAATCAACTTATTCATTGTCTTGCTTAGTTATCATAGTCGCATCAGCTATTATTCCTGCAGGTAAGCATTCTAATTTGCACTTTACGAATCTTTGAATCTCCATACATCAGACCTCTAACTACTCCATTCCTTCCATGCTCACCTGTATGCTTCTCTCTCTCTCTCTCCTTCTATCATTCCCATGACTCTCTCTCTCTCTCTCACATACTGAAGCTCTTGTTTGCTTCACATCAGCTAAATTTTCCAGTCTCTTCTTTCACACTTCTAAACTCATTCTTTATATGTTCCACTTCTTCTTTCAGTACTTCAATCTCTCTCGCTCTCCAAGCAACGTACTTTCACTCACCATTCTCCAAATCAACTACACTCACTAATTTTATCTCCTTTTCTACATGTTGCTCATCTTCCTTAACCTTGATCATGCTACTTCTCTCTGTCAGCATTTGCTTGTTTCTGACACACTACTGCTGAAGTCCATTATGCTAATATCCATGTCAACCAGTTCATCCTATTTTATACATTTTATGAAGACATGCATTCTTCAGTCTCTTTCCTGCCACATTCCTAACTGCTGGGAAACCCCACAAGATCTTGTAGTATACTATGTAAAATGTAGTCCTTAAATGATAGTGGGCTGGAAAGTAATATGAATCATGATGGATTCTATTATTGATACAGAGCACAAAGGACAATAACAAAATCTACTCACAATAATACAATAAATAACAAAATAGACCAAAACAAACTATACACAGTTGATATGCTTTAACAAGATAAGCCTCCTGTAAATTTAAAGCAGTTACTTTAATAATTTATAGTGAAACTTATCCTTTCCCACTCATGTTAACACTTCCTACTCTCTCTCTCTCTCTCTCTCTCTCTCTATATATATATATATATATATATATATATTGAATGTGAATGTTGATCTAGAAAAGGGTGCTGGAGAAACAAAGAAAAATTATCTTAGCTGTTCCTCTTAACTGGAATCTGCTGGCCTTAAGGGATGTTCTTTGTGCACTGAGTTGAATATCACTATGAGAAGCCAATGAATAGTGCAACAGATCAATATAAAATTTTGTGTCAAGCCTTGTTTTCTGTATACAGTGTCAGCATGCAGATGTTTCTGGCTCAAAAGCAGTAATGTTGCAGTGTTCAACCATCATCCTAATATTCCTGACTTGGAACCAGCACTGTTTTCAAGAACGTGATAGCTGAAACAAGAAAATAATTTCTTTCAGATCAGTATATCTTGGCTTATTCGAATCCTGTCTCATTAGTTTTTTTTTTTTTTTTTTTTTTTTGTGGCGCAATCTGTCTTTGACATTATGATGTTGTATGAGTTTATTTATAAGTTCAAGATTAGACCAAAATCATCTTCTTAAGCAGTATGGTAATTTTTTCTAATTTGGTAGTATGCACCATTAATGGAGATAGGAAGATATGTGGAAGGGGGAAGGAGGAAATGTTCCCATTATATAATCAGTTATGTTTGTTGTGATTGACGCTCCTTTTCTGTCAGCTTTTGTGAATAGCAATGTGTTTTCAGTACCTTTAAAGCTAGAATATCTTCACTATACTTTAAAATGTGGGCAAGCTGGTTGATGGTATTGATTACAGCAATGAAACTAAGACTAAGAGGTGAGTGTTGTCTATAAATTGCATGTATTCTGGAGTTGGTTTGCTTGTTCGTAATGGGTAAAAATTTTCATTTCTGTTACGGAAAATCCAGTCTCTTCCTATGAGAGTGGCTAACTCACTTGAAAAATATAAATATTCCTTACATCCTAAAAGTGATTTAATTCTGCATTTTTTTAAACCTAACAGCTTATCTTCTTAACAACTTAATATGTTATAGCGACAAATGAACATCAAACTTCAAGCTGCTAGTAGTGTAGATTACTATACAGAGTAGAATTAAACTACTATCTTATTCTTTTCACATAGAAAGTGATAGTCCATTTATGTTGAATGAATTTACTGAAGGAATAATATGAACAATGATTGAGAGAATGAACTTCTGATTCTGTCAGCTTGTAATTGTTGAGTGAAAAAAATATTATTACAATATTAAGTTTAAAAATTGTTATATCATACCATACCTGATAACATTTATAGAAAAACAGGCAGAGGTTAGAAAACACAACCCATAGTTTCTGCCACATGTTATTCTTTTTAAACTTGCAAAATAGATAGCCACTAAGATAATTCTGGAAAAATAAATAATAATATATATATATATATATATATACACACACACAGTATATATTAAAAATAAAACATATAAAATGCTGCACAAAAGAGAAGAGAAGTAAAAGCAGAAACATTTTCTTTATAACTGATTTTCTGATGTGCAAATAACTCATGATAAATACTATAAGATTTTTTTTTTGATTCTGGTAGTTGTACATAATATCATGCAAATGTTTGAGGTTTATGGTAGGTGGTATGACAGAACTGGGTGTGAGAAAGATGACAGTAAGCTCGTTACCTATATATGATAATTCAGAGATGGGAAAAGTGTTGAAAGAGAAGAGTGGATCATGTGGATGCTTGGAATATATTTGAGGCTAGAAGGCAGTTTCCTATGAGAGGGATGGGCTGCATTTGAATGAGGAAGAATGTAGGCATCTGAATAGAATATTGTTCTTGGGTCAAGTGAGATTATTAGTGCAGGAAAACTAGTTTTCGAGGAGGATGGAAGCAGGGGCAGCCTCTTGTGGGGAAAGACATTCAGGAGATAGAGGAATGTATGATTTTATGAAGTCAAATGAAATCTGGAGGAAATACTAATAGGTACAGAAATATTGACAATTCATTACTCTTTCTTTATACAAATGCCAGGGGTATCAGGAATAAAGGAGATAAATTAGCAGCATTGATAACTCAGCTGGTTTAAAGATTATTGGCATCAGTGAAAAATGGTTAACAGAAGATGATATAATGGCAGGAAAAGAAATGGAAGGGTGGGCAAATGCAGTGGTGCAGTACTGCTTATGATAAGTGCAGTGTTGTGTCCTCTGAGAGCAGAGGAGTTGCATGAAAATAGCAATAATGATTTTCAGAGTATATGGTTTCAGCTAGGAGTGGGGCAGGATATTTAGTGAGATGTTGCTATAGGTGAGGGAATACAGAGTTTCAGGAGCATGAAATGTTTAGACAGGTGAGGTGAGGTTTGCAAATGCAAAGTGAGTGATGATTATGGGAGATTTTAACTACAGCATTATAAATTGGGAAGAGAAAACATCATGCATTAGTAAAGAAATGGAATTTCTGGAATTTTTGAGGGGAAACTGCCTCAGACGACATATAGTAGAAGAAACCAGACTCAAGAGTTTTGGATTTGGTCCTGGTATCAGATGACCTGACAGTAACTGAAATGTCATCCCGACCCCACAATTGGAGAAAGTGACCATGTACTTTTTACTTGGGGACGAGTAGACATGCACAGGTGTCAAGAAGAAAGGAATTTATGTAGAATTATAAGGCAAGTGATTATAATAATCTTAGAAATCAGCTTGGAGAAGTTCCATGAGCAGAAAATCTGAAAGGGACAGATATCATCAGTGCATGGGAACTAGTGAAGAAATATTTATTAGCAGTGAAAAAAGAGAACAAGAATTGGTGCTAAATGGATGACTAACAATATAAAAGAGGAACAGCAGATGAAAAGGAGGCTATGAAAAAAGTATAAGGAGAAATGTGGAGAGCTGTTGATGAGGAATATAAGACTAAGACTATGAAAGTGACTAACATGTTTAAGAAAGCAAAACTTGAATATCAGAAAAGTTTAGTCCTGAGATTCAAGAAAAATCTGAAGGATTCTTTCATTAATGTACCCAGCAGGAAGAGAAATGATCATGAAAGAATGACACTGTTAGATAAAAATGGGAGTGAAGTGACTAATGTAGATGACAAAGAGGAGTTGTTTAATAATCACTTTATTGGGGTATTTCATTCTGAAAAAAATGGTTTTAATGTGCTAAATGGATGGGGAAGGTTCAAAGTTAGGAAGTGCACAAGTGGAGCGTGTTATAAATACTAAGTTTTTTGGATGTCAATTAAGCAATGAGACTGGATGGGATTTCACCATGTTTTAAGACAATGTGTTAAGGAACTAACTGCTTCATTTACTTGGCTTTTCAATGAAAAAGTCTGGCTATGATAAAATGCCCAAGGAGTGGAAGGAGGATAAGCTTTTCCCACTGGATACATGCAGTGGTAGAATGGAAGTGTCGAACTATTGGCCAGTTAGTATTTCTTCTGTAGTTTTGTTAAGATTTTGGAGAAATTGGTAAGAGAGAGAGATCATATACAGCTTTGTGCTGATGAGGTTAATGTTATCTGTGAGAGTCAGCATGGATTTGTTAAGAGAAGCTCTTGTTTTACTAATCTAATTGCCTTTAATATCAAAGTAACAAGAGTGGTTGTTGAGAGAAAGGCATATACTGCCATTTCTTTGGATTTTTACAAAGGCATTTGACAGGGGGTGCAACGTGATAAGCTGATAATTATATTACAACATATGGGTTTGGATATCAGCTTAGTGAACTGGATTGGGGACAGGCTGTCTGATAGATATCAGAATTTTGTATGGGGGAGGGGAAGGGGGTAGTATCAAAGAAACAGAAGGTTAAAGAGGAATCCCTCAGGGCTCAGTATTATGACCTGTATTATTTAATTAATTATCCCATCAATATTAAAATATTGATATATATATATCAATAATATTGTCAATGGATTTCAGGGAGACATTCAGCTGTTTGAAGATGTGAAGCTGGGAAGGGTTATTACTAATAGTGCCAATGTGGTAGCCCTTCAGGAGGATCTGAATAAGCTGGACAGATGGCAAATGAATGGAGAATCAGATTAATGTAACCAAAAGTAAGGTCTTGAAGTTTGGGATCCATAGATGGGAAGCTGCATATTCTATTGGAGGAAATGTACTGCAGAAAGAGTGGAGGCGGCAAGAAACTTTGGGAGTGATGATTGATAGAAACTTGAAGTTTAGGGGGCTGTATTGCAAAGGAGGTGAGAGTGACCCAGAGGTTTGTGGCAGTATTGAAAAGGATGATGACCAGCAGAGTAGAAGAGTTGTGATTCCATTGTATAAAACCCTGATAAGACCCCATATGGATTATTATGCTCAGATTTGATTAATGGGATCAGAAGGGATAAAATTACCCTTGAAGAGGGTACAAAGGTAGATAACAAAAATGATATCAGGATGGAACAATGTTAGCTATGAGGATAGATTAAGGATATGTAAACAGTAGAGTTCATATGATTGAGACATTTAACTATTCACATTTAACTATTTGTCAGCCCTGTAACTATTTAACAATAGTTACAGGGCTGACAAAGAATTTATTTTGAATAGTTGATCAAAAAGAAGGAGAAAGGGCAAGGGGCCTTTCTCCTTCTTTCTCCTCCTGGTAATTATAAATGGAACACCAAATTCTTTGGACAATAAGGCAATGAAACTGGATGGAATTTCACCACTTTTTTTTTCTTTTTAGTGCTTAAGGGTCAAAGCTGTATAACTGAGAGGAGACCTCCAAATCGCCTTTAAAGGAATGCGGAGAACCGACAAGGGCTTCCGGCCTAATGTCCAATCCTCACCTTCTCATGGTGCACCCTGTTGGGTATCTACCTGGATACTGAACGAATGAGGATGGGCTGGCAATTTGGGGTTTAGCCGACCAAATTGTAATTCTTATTGGCTTAAACCAAATTATAAAATGATGGTACAACATGACAAAATCTCATGCCGGCTGGGACATCGCCCAGTTAAACAAGACCCCCGTTGTTTCACTGTTCACCCCAGGGAACCAAGGTGAACAGCAAAAAGTCACTTACTGGAAAAAATCTGAAAAAACACCCCAACTCAATATCACCAGAGTTAAAGATCGGTACTATCAACATAAGAAGCCTGAATGGCAAAGAAATGGAGCTAGCTGAGGAATTAGATAAGTACCAGATCGACATAATAGGGGTGACTGAAACAAAAAAGACAAAAACTGGTGAGATATTTCTGAGCAATTAATACAAAATGTTATATTCAGAAAATGACAATCAAGGAAAAGAAGGAGTAGTCATAGTATTCAACACAAAATATGAGTCTAATCTTCTTGAATGGCAGGCAGTCTCAAGTAGAGTGATGTGGACAAATATCAAAATGGGGAACTGGACAATGAGACTTATTTGTGCCTATAGTCCCACAGAAGGTTCTACTAAGGTAGAAGTGGAGGAATTTTTTAATGCTTTAGAGAAAGCATCTGACACAATGAAAAAGGAAAAGTTGGTCCTTGTTGGGGATCTAAATAGCAGAGTAGGAAATGATTGTCAGACATACAAAAATATATTGGGAAAATTTGGAGAAAAGAGCAAAGCTAATAATAACGGCAAATATTTGTTGGATTTCTGCTCAGCACATGGACTGGTTATTACTAACACCATGTTCCAATAAAAATGTGCATCAATTCACATGGAGAGAAGAGGCAAGGAATAAGAAAAGTCTTACTGACTATGTTATTGTTGATAGTGATGTTTTCTCTCCAGTACAGGACACCAGAGTGAGAGTGTACAGAGGATTTGAAATTGGAAGTGATCACTATTTAGTCTTGAGCAGGATAAAATTGAATTTCATATTGAAAAGAATAACATGTAAGAAAGTTTTAAAGCAAATAAAAGTTAAGCAGCTCTCAGATGTGAACTGTAGACTAAAATACACAAAGATTATTGAAAAAAAAAGTAAAGAGTTTGAGAACAGGAAGCAAACTTTAGAGATTCAGTGGCAAGCCTTGAAGAAAACATTGATTGATTCAGCCAGAGAGGCATGTGGTGAGGTTGTCTGCAAGGATAGAAAAATCAGAACTCCATGGTGGACATAGGAAGTTAAAGAGGCAGTGAAGGAAAAGAAGAAAGTATATCAAAAATTCCTGGAAAATAAGTCAGCTTGTGCTCTTAGAGAATACAGAGACAAATATAAGAAATCTAAACAAAAGTCATGGGAGGACTTTGGCAAGAACATAGAAAATAAATATCAAGAAGGTGGCAAAATATTTTGGAGGTTAATGAAGAAGCTTAGAAATGGAGGAAAGAGTACTGTAAAGGGAGTTAGAGATGATAAAGGTGACATGAAAACGGGAGAAAAAGATATCCTTGAGATATGGAGTAATTACTTCAAGAAATTGCTAAATGAAACAAACAGCGATAGCACAGTGGTAAAAAACACCCAAAACAGGCATACAGTCAGGAATACATATCCATACTTGAAGTAGAAAAAGCCATCAAAGGCTTAAAATGTGGAAAGGCAGTAGGAGTAGATGATATTCGACCAAAAATGCTGAAGTATGGTGGTATAAAAGTCTTGCAATGGCTGCACTGCATAGTTCAGAAGGACTGGATAGAGGGACGAATTCCCGATGATTGGAGTACAGCTCTCAATAGTACCCATATATAAAAAGGGAAATAAAACTGAATGTGAGAATTACAGAGGTATTTCCGTACTGAGTGTTCCTGGTAAGATATATGCAAGTATACTTGAGAAACGGTTGAGAAGAATTCTAGAAGAAAAGCTTGGTGAAGAACAAGCTGGATTCTGGCCAAATAGAGGCTGTCAGGATCAGATCTTCAGTTTACAACAAATAGTTAAAAAATCATGGAAATATAACAAGGATCTGTATTTAAGTTTTGTAGATCTGGAAAAGGCATATGACAAGATGCCAAGAGAGAAGCTATTCAATACGATACAGTTATATGGTGTCAATGGGGCATTATATCAAGCAATACTTAGTCTTCATTTGATTTGTAAGTCAGCAGTTAGAATTCAAGGAAGTATAAGAAGATGGTTTAATGTTAAATCTGGTGTCAGACAAGGATGTGCATTATCCCCTCTGTTATTCATTATCTGTATGGATCACATTATGAATGAAAGTGGTATTTAACATGATATCAAAATTGGAGATGTTAATGTCAACTCTTTGCTTTATGTGGACGTTGTTATTCTTCTAAATAAATCCGCTACAAGTCTGCAAGGATCCCTAACTAAATTGAATAACTGTTGTAATAGATATGGTATGAAGGTCAGCAATAAAAAGACAAAGACAATGAAAATAGGCAGAATCGTTGTAAATGTCAACTGAGTTGTGAACAGAGAACCTATAGAACAAGTAAAACATTTCACCTACTTAGGCACAATTTTTAGTGAAGATGGTAAATTAAATATGGAAATAGACAACAGAATCAATAAAGCTGGTATAGTAGGAAGTCAATTGAATAAATTCATATGGAATAAGAGAAAAATTAGTGTAACACTAAATTAGCTGTATACAAGACAGTGTTCAAACCAGTTTTAACTTATGGATCTGAGAGCTGGGTCAGAAATAAAACACTTGATGAAAGATTAGAGACCGCAGATATGAGAGTCCTGAGAAAGATTAGAGGCGTGAACAGATGGCATCAATGGCAATATCATATTAAAAACGAGGATATTAGGAAAGAACTTGACATTGTCAGCATCCAGGAATGTGTTAGCAGAGCTAATCTCAGGTGATATGGTCACTTAAATAGAATGGGAGAGGAAAGATTGGCAAAACAAGTGTTCTCTGCCAAGTTGGCAGGAAAACGACCCAGAGGAAGACCAAGATATAGGTGGATTGATACGGTACAAAGTGCCTTAGACGATAGAAACATAAGATCTGATAATGTTGGAGTCTTGACAAGTAACAGACTGATTTGGAGGAAAATTGTAGATAGGAAGTTAGTAATGATGTAAATTTTTCATGTAGTACTATCATATCCTGTACACCCCTTGTACTTCTATATACAAGTCTCTGATATCTATTGGAGAGACAATCATCAATCCAATCCAATCCACCAACCTGATATCCAAACCCATATGATGCAACTTAAAAATCAACTTCACATGTGGACCATTTCAAATTCGTTTGAAAAATCTAGATTCAAAAATCCAAAAAAATGGCAGTGTGCCTTACCCTCATGTACTGCTCTTGTAAAAAAGTAACCAGATTACTAAAACAAGAGTGCCCTTTAATAAATCCATGCTGGCCTACATAAATAATATTACTCTCATCTGCCCAATTCTGTATATGAGTTCTTACCAATTTCTCCAAAATCTTAACATTTACTTTATCTATTTTCAAAACAAACTTTCCAGAGGCAAAATAATAATGCATTTTTTACTCAACTCTAATTCTTTACAGACTTATCTCTTTACCCAAAACAAAGTAATGCTATTAAATTATTTAAGGAACTGACAACGTATACTGGAATATTAATTAAAAGATACTTTAATAAATACTTCCTATATTTCGGCAATGTCACATTGCCATCTTCATGGGAACATACAAATATGGCACGTGCATGCAGGCACTACAAAAAGCAAATGAGGCAGAATAGAGAAAACTATTGTTGTTCCTGAAGTCCTAGTGGTGCCCCCTAGCAGCTATATGTTGTCTTGGTTGTTGGGCTGATGTTCTCATGATGTAAGTCTCCCAAATTTGGGGCAGTCTCATGCACCCAAATTTGTTGAGGTTTGGAACGTTTTTTAGAGCTGAGGCTGATTCTATGAATAATCTTTCGTACTTAAACTTGCTGCGGTGTATTACTTTGACTTTCTTCCAACGTATTCTGTGGTGGGCATCTAGAACATGGTCTGCAATCCCAGAGTGGCTGTACTGGTGAACAGTACATATTTGGAAAACAATATGGTGACAAAAAATATAAAAGTAAGAAAAAAAAATCATCAGAATTAAAGAAAAGTGCCTAATACCTCCTAATGACCTTTCACTTATTCCCAAGGGGTTTGTATAATACACTTTGGGAAATGCTGGTATAGACAGTGCTTCCCAAACTGAAGGCTGCAGCCCCCCTTGGGGCCTTAAGTTTTGTTGAGGGGGCTGTGAAATAATGTAAACAAATTAAAAATGTTTTACGACTAAGTAGATTTTTTTTTTAATCTTAAAAGAAACGTATTTAATTTTTATTATTTCTTTTTTGTTCTTTTTTTATATTTTAATGGAAAAAATCACACATTGGTGTTGGTTCACAAATTTTGCTTCTTGCATATTTCAGCGATTAATGCATATTAGTAAATATATGCTTATTCATATAAGTTTAATTTCAAAGGTACTGATAAGAAACACAAAAAAGATTATAAACGTAATATTTTTTGTAAAATCTTGAATATAAATTGTATTGAATATAAACACAATAAATATTATAATAATATATGTCTATATTACGATTTTTTTCCCGATGGGGGCCGTGAAATATTTTAATTTTTTCAAAGGGGGCCTTGGCATCCATAAGTTTGGGAAGCACTGGTATAGACAACTAAGGTAAGTAACCACCTACTCTAACACAAACTGTTCACAGAATGTCTCCTCACGTCTTTCACAAGGCATCGAATAAGTCCTTAACAGCTTTAATATTAATAAGCGCCCTAGTCCAGAGTATCTCTCCAAAACTTGCTCTCTAGAATTACACCTATCTTGTATTATTGCCTGCATCTACCATTTGATCACGATATTTTCATGGCATTTATTCACATCTACTTTGGAGGTTGTTATTACCAACTTACCATTTTAAGGTCTCCCCGCTGCTCTCTGTACTGTGGTCTTCTCTCTGATTATTTTCGCTGCATGTCATGGCAGATGGCGTCTTCTCATTAGATTTCCTTTTTCAGTGCTCGAATTACCCCCCAAACATTCTCTGCTCTTGCAAATGCTCTTTGTCCTCATGAATTTTCATTCTCACCTCAAATCGTATTCATAGTTTTGCTGATGAGAGTGCTATCAATATCTCATCTTCATTGAAGAATGGTGGCATCTATGAGTAAGCTACTATTTACTAAGTGCTCCAGCATTTTATCACTACTGCAAGAGTTTCCCATTCAAATCAAACAGAAATCTTAACAGTGGGTACTAAGAGCAGATAACTTCAGCACAACCTGTAAGTACATTTAGTGCAT
Source organism: Typopeltis vanoorti (assembly GCF_054136105.1). Classification (NCBI taxonomy): domain Eukaryota; kingdom Metazoa; phylum Arthropoda; class Arachnida; order Uropygi; family Thelyphonidae; genus Typopeltis; species Typopeltis vanoorti. The sequence goes on along the minus strand of NC_143561.1, from coordinate 118,630,788 downwards.
TAAACCAGTTATATTTCAATCTAAAAATCGGCCACATGCAAGCACCCACTATGCCTACCTTGTGAAGCAAGGATGGTGGCAACAAAAGCCAACGACGAACAAGCACCCGTGTCTTGCTGGTGTAGTGCCGTCGATTGCTTGCATACCCATAAAATGGCACAGCTGCAAAATTGATATCAGCGATTAAAAAAAGGGTATAATATATGATCTGTTGCCACTGGATACATGCTTCCTGTGCAAAAAAAGGAAGAATCGGCACACAAGATATATATATCAACCTTAACCAGCCCTATTTCTATTAGCTGTGCCTCCATCTGTAAAAACGCTCCTAAACTTAGGCAAATGAATTGAAAACCTCGAACAACACATCAGTGCTATAGATGAAACTCTTTCCTCCAAAATGCGAGCACTAGAAACCAAGCTCAAATCAACCGATGATCAATGCCGCAACACAAGTTCCCCCTTCTCTGTGAACGAACTCCGTGAAATAATCACATCAGTGCTGCATGACTCGATGGAGGCCAAAAACAAAATATTCAACGCCATCATTTTGAACTTTCCAAAAGAAAACAGAAAAGCACTAAAAGAAGACATCATCAAATTAGCAGAAGAATGCGACATCGATCCTAAAAATATTGTCAGGTGCCATCGTTTTGGATCCTTAAACAAAAGAAAGGACGGAACGAACTTTCCACGCCTCATAAAAGTGACTTGCTACATGCTGCAAAGCACATCAAAACTAATAACAGTGATCAACAACAATTCGTGCTCGATCAGATTTATCATTTGCACAAAGGGAAGAAGGATGCCAGCTTCGAAGACAACTTGCAGAAAAATGTCAAAATGGTGACCACAGTTGGACCATCAACTACAGACAAGTTAAATTGGTGCAAAAACCAAGTGACCTCACTAGCAGCCACCATGTGCAAGACCCCTGTGAACATATGACTCACAAAACCCTACAAATCCACTTCCAACATCCGTGGCCTAAATTCCATCCTTAATAGTGTCCACTACCACTTTCAGTCTACCAAACCCCACCTACTCTTTCTGGTAGAAACTCAAATCACCTCCCTCGGGCACAATTCATCTCAACCTTCCAAACTACACACACACACACTCTTTAACTCTTTTTGTCCCAAGGGTGGAGTCTGTGCATACATCCGCTCCAACATACCTTGCCAGAGAGCACCAAACCTAGAATCGCCCAACTCTGACCTTCTTTGGATGAAAATATCCCTACTCAACTCAGTCAAATTCATATGCTTCTCTATCACTCCCCTAATGCAACTAACCACTCTGAGCTATTTAATTTCCTCTCCTTAAAAATTGAATTTTTCCAGTCCCACTTTTTCAACAGCAAAATCATCCTCCTAGGAGATTTTAATGTCCACAACACCAACTGGCTTTCCTCCTCCAGCTGTACAGATCTTACAGGCAGAGATGCTGAAACATTCACCATCACTAATGACCTTAAACAACTAGTTCAGATGCCAACCAGAATACCCGACAAACCGAACCACATTCCAAATACCCTAGACCTCTTCCTGACCAATGACCCTTCCAAATACACAGTCAGTGTAGAGGGGCCCATTAGGCAATTCTGACCACAACCTAGTGCTTGTCTCCTCCCCCATGCAACAACACTTACACAGCCACTCCCATACGAGTAGTTTGGCATCATAACAGTGCCAAGTGGGACAGTCTCTGCAACTTCTATGCCTCATACCCATTGTTAGACTATTGCTTCCAAACTTCCAACCCAAACACATGCACCAAACTCATAATCAAAGTAATCCTCACTAGCACAGAATCATACATTCCCCCACAGTACTCTGATCTGCCATTCCCTAACTAAACCCTGGTTTTCCAAAAGATGCACCAAGGCTGTACAAATGAAAAACCAAACATACCATTACTGGCTCAAATCAAGAACCCCATCCTCAGTTAGAGCTTACAGCCAAGTATGAAATAAATGGAAAAAAATAATCAATGCTTCCAAAACAGAGTTCAAAAGAGCAAAAAGCAGGAAATTAGTAGCCTGTCCAAATGGCAACCAAGCCTTTTGGTCCCTCGCCAAAGCAATTGGTGGTAACTTTTTCCCAACAATATTCCCACCTCTATCATACCCAGATGGTGGCATTGTATCATCACCTACAGAAGAAGCCAATCTCCTGGCCTCACACTTTGCTTCCAATGCATGCATAATTGACAATGGCAAATGTCCCCCAACCATTCCAGATGCCCAAACATACAATGCCCACTACATCCTTTTGTCAGAAAGAGATCTGTAAAATAATGTCCAAATGAGACACAAAAAAGTCTCCTGGCCCTGATGGTATTCCTCCAATTGTTCTCAAGGTTTGTGCATCAGAACTGTCTCCTGTCCTGTGTTGCTTGTATATACTGTCCTACTCTATAATAAAATTAGTTTAATCCTTTATCCAAGTGTGAGCAAACAAAGTTTGCGCCTGAAAGTATCTTCAGGACTGGGGTAAGGTGGTACAACACCAGGGAAACTCGTTGCAAAGGTGGAGCAAGCTACCAACACTCCTATCTCAGTATCTCCTATAATGCAAAACACATCTCCTTGCGGATATGTCTAATGTTATGCATTAAGGGAAGGGCCACTACCCAGACTAGTTTCGACCTTTATCGAGGTCTCTTCAGTGGGAGCCAGGCACAAGTGGAGATACCAGGCAGAAGCATTAGCAGGTCATCTCTACCTATAGGAGTTGCCAAATGGTGTGCCACCCTTTTTTAATAAATTACTCTGGATATCTATCCCATAGCATGGAAATTGGTCTATATTCAACCCATTTCCAAGAAGGAAGACAAGTCACTGCCGTCCAACTACTGCTCACCTCATTCCTGTCTAAAGTGATGGAAAAAAATCATCAATTCCCAACTCCTACACTACCTTGACGCTACCTATCTAATAAACAACCACTAGTATGGATTCCATCGCTGCCGATCAACTTGAGATCTGTTCACATGTCACCTATCCAGATATGGATGGGTGACAAAATACTATCTCCTATAGTATTTTTTCTCCTAATACCATCAGGCTCTCTTGCACCCCTATACTAACTATTCTAGGCCTATGATGAGTAATCCTTTACTTTTTCACCTCAATAAAGGTAGAAACCGGTCTGGGAATGGCCCTTCCCTAAATGCATAGTATTATACATGTCCGCAAGGAGATGTGCTTTGCATTACGGGAGATACTAAGGCAAGTAATCAGAACTTACTCCACCTTTACCACGGGTTGCCCCAGTCCTGAAAATACTTCAGGCACAAACTTTGTTTACATACACTTGGATAAAGGATTAAACCAAATATATATTGGTAACATAGTCAAGTGAAAAAAATTCCATCAATTATCTTTAATCCAGAGAATTTTAATATTAAGGTTTTGACACCTTTTGGCAACTGGTATATGGTGATATGATTTCTGCATTACTTCCACCTTAGTATCACCACCTCTGGGTCTGGCTCCCACTGATGACACCTTAATAAAGATATAAAACAGTTTAACAGATAGATATCCACTTCTTTCTTATTGGAGCTTTGGAAGATTTAAAAGGGCTGGAGTAGGAGTTCTTATTCTTGTCCCCCTCCTTGGGTCATTCTTTAATATCCAAAGGGATGCAGAGGGGAGAATCTTGAAAATAGATTGGAAATACTGTGGATGTGTAATAAGGTTTATAATTAGTTAAGATGAAAAGCCAAATGGCTAGTTTTCTGGCAACCTTAATAGAAATTAAGCGGATAAAAATCCCTTGTTGTTTTATAGCCAGTAAGCGAAACTTAAGATCGAGAACTACAATCTATGAGTTTCATGCCGAAAAACTATCATTTTTCGGCATGAAAAACGCAAATATATAGCCTTTGCTGATAGTTTTTTGGCATGAAACTCATAGACCGTAGTTCTCGATCTTAAGTTTCACTTACTGGCTATAAAACAACAAGGGATTTTTATCCCCTTAATTTCTATTAAGGTTTATAAATGTTTATGCTCCATCTAATGGAACAGTTAGACGAAAATCCTTCCAGGAATTGGAGCCATATTTATATGGCGCCCACTACATCATAGCAGTTGGAGACTGGAATTGTATTGAAAACCCCACAGTAGACAAAATAGGAGGCCACACCAGGAGTGGAAAAGCGGGATATGCACAGTTAAAAACATGTCTTGACAATGCTCAACTAATAGCCATATGGAGGATTTGCAATCCTAATCTCCAGGCATATACATACATGAATCAAGGTATTGATATTCATATTGATCAAATTTATATCTCTTCCCTTGTAAATAGGATAATTCTGATAAAACATCTTGACATCAACATGTCAGATCATAATGCAGTTATGCTTAATTTCCAGTGCTAGGAAAAAGTACAGTTCTCTTCTGCACCATGGAGACTTTCATCAAATTTTCCATTGATCTTTTCAACTAAATTCCAGACCCTAAGTTTGAATTGGAATAATGTTACCTGGAATTGGGATATGTGGTTAAAATTCACACAAGCAGTAAAACAGAATGTGATGGAATGAGGGAAAGGAACAGGTTTTCCTCAAAAGGAAAGAGTTGAAAGCTCTGTATAAAGAGACAAGCTGGTTTGTAACAAACCAACGCAATGGTATAGAATGTAGTAACATCATTAGAAACATTAACATAGAGATAGAATTAGAATTAGAAAACAGGAAAGGCAGAAACAAATAGAAGAAAGAAATTTTAAAATAAGAATACAACAGCACTTAGCAGATAGCCCTTCAGCTGCATTCTTCAATAGACAATTTACAAAATTTTGCAAAGAAAGGACTATCACTCAAATCTGTGTTGATGGAGAAGACATGTCCACCACTGAAAACATCCTTGACTCCTTTCAAAAACACTACAAAAATCTGTTTGAAGACAACAGTACTGTTTGAAATTATAACTCTTGGAACAATAATGGCTTTCCTGTTCATATCCAAGATCAGCTTGACAACCCCATTATAGCATCTGAAGTTACCACAGTCTATAAAGAATGCCAGACAAGAAAATCCCGAGGACCTAATGGTCTAGGGATAGAACTTTATCGTGAAGCCTGGGATTTTATTCTTTCCATTCTAGTTACAATATTTAATTCCTTTCTCTCATCAGGACACATACCAAGTGAATTTGCATCAAGCCATACTGTCGTCATTCCTAAAGCTAATAGAGATCACACCTTAATCGGCAGCTGGAGACCTATTTCTCTATCTAATACTGACTACAAGATATTTTTCTGCACTATCAATAACAGGCTCAAAGTGGGAATGAAATATATAATTAAAAGCATACAGGTGTATGGAGTACCAGATCGAGCAGTAGAATTTAATCTATTTCTGCTACGTGATGTAATCTGCTTAGTTAACACAAAAAAGCAGTCAATGGCAGTGCTATTAGTAGACTTTACTCAAGCATTTGATAATGACCAGCATCCCTTTCTATTTCACATCTTCCAGCAAATTGGTGTAGGTAAAAAACTGCTATCCAAGTAGCCTATGCCAATTCAACCACCTTCCTCCTAGTTAATGGGTTCCTGCCAGACCCAGTAAAAATTCAAAAACCAGTCAAGCAAGGTTGCCCTCTCAGTCCACTGCTCTTTGCATTGGTTCTTGAACCTTTCTTAGAACAAGCCAACAATACACATGCTATGCGAGGAATAACAGTTCCTTCAACTAAAAAGGAAAATAAGGTATTAGTACATGCCGATGATATAGTTGGAACTTTTAAGGATAATGATTCCATATATATATATATATATATATATATATGGTATTTTGGAAAAATTCAGAAAAGCAGCAGATTAATTATTAATGCAGACAAGATAAAATTAAAAGTTTATGGAAAGTGGGATCTTGGAGGCATTCCTATTGGACTAACCCCAAAGAGAGAACCCCTCATTATACCTGGAATTCCCTTCTCCACTTACCCAATATTACCAGTCCAATTACTTATATACAAGAACTTGGAAATGTTAGAAGACTGGAAAACAGGGCCACTCTCCTTTTCTTCTAAAGCCATAGTACTCAAAACCATAATCTTTCCTGCTCAGTTGTACATAATAAATATTACAGACATCACAGAAGCTGAAGAAAAGCAATTATATAGTAAACCTCTGCAATTTTTTTGGCCTAGCTGATACAGAAGTTAAAAAGGAATTTCTTCAACTATCAACGAAGCATGGAGGATTTGGACTTCCAGTTTTAAAATTTTGCTATTTAAGCAATACACTTCAAAAATCCATAGAATATTGCAAACTAATCACACATGTGTAGACCTTCTCCGGTACTACTTGGGTTTTCATTTTCCCCTGTTTGGAGTTAATGATTATAAAGGTCCAAAAGCTGAGATTGTATTCCTGAATACTATAACACTCTGTGCTTAACTCTAAGAGTTAAGCGCAGAGAAAGAATGTCAATTTCGGAGTGCTAAAACACTCCGGAATTTACATTCTTTCCATTAACAAAAAGTAAAATTTGGTATAAAGAAATCTTTAATCTCTTTCGCTGCGAAGTTCCACAGTTGGGTACTGACAACAATACTTTGTTTCATAACTTGATGAAGTTGCAAGGGTACCCTAACAGGAAGGATATTGCTTGGAGAATTGCATATGGCCACCTTCCAGTCAATGTCATCAAATGGAGGTACTTTAACATCAGAGATCCAATCTGTGACATCTGTTACCAATTGGAAACAGTAGAACATGCATTCTACAGCTTCCCTCTTGCTCTGCGTATTTGGAACAGATTATGTAATGTGTTGGGCATGCCACTATTTACAACAGAACAGGTTATTTTTTTACAATACTCACCACCTGTCAGCAATGGGAAGTGTTATATCTTTGTACTATCGCTTATGTCTTTATCTTATCCTTGTCTCTTATTATTAATTTTAGTACAATTTATTATCAGTTAATTCACTTGCTGACAAATTTATATTAATTAATGACTGCGCCAGCTGACAATTGAGTTCTGATACGCTATCCAAGATTGCTTATAAAGAAAATGCTGGGATTATGAAGTGTGCAGTCGTGGTCCCGTTTCTTGTTACTAATGATTTCCCCTTTTATTACACGGTTCGTGATTTTCCAAACGGTAATTCAACCCGCAGAAACATGACAAACTCATTTGAATACATATAAAGAAATACACTTTATTTTAGCACAAGACATAAATATACATGTTAGTTAAACCTTTAATTAAAAGAGTCTGGGTTCCCTCCCTTTTCTTAATTTAACACATCCAAAATTTCTATTCATTGTTATATCTTTTATATTGACAAATCCTTTACTTCCATATATAGCTATCCTCAGACTCAGACAACTTATACTAAATTGCTAATTGCTATCGCACATGCTAATTACACATATATACAAGTTCATTCTATAATTCTGACATAGATTTCTTGTAGCAATACTCTTTATATTTAGCCTTAATCCTCCCCCAGAATTTTTTTTGTTAGCATTCAATTACGTTTTAACAATATAACATTACAGTTCCTTAAACACAAACAGTTCGGAGCCTCGGTCTCCTATTCGGCTGGAGCCTAATATGCCCTTTTCTTAGATGTAGACAAAATGTCCAAATTGCAGACAGTTCTTGTGACACTGCATGGAAATAGGCTGTCTTCTTAAATTTCAGTTTCTCCTTCCTCCACGGTTACTCTAACTTAAGATAAGAAAAACTTCTCTTACCGTTCTTGCCTTAACTGGATATTCTGCTCTGCTTAATACTTTCCTTAATGGCAGCTTCACCATTCCTTTGTTTCACACAAAACGAAACACTCTTACACTGATTTATACACTGACGTTAATTTTCATCAGTGGTCCTTTCTTCTTAGATATCTGGACGCACTATAGCTGCAGCCTTGATCCACGTAGCACGTATAGCAAGGGGAAATTCTTGCTACACATGGCGGCAGGCAAGCTTTTCACAGCTATATAGCTTTCCGCACAGGAAACTAGGTACCGACGAAATGAGAAGAAAAGAGAACGATTCAAACCCCTGCCGAAATCTATATACTTGAAAACAGCGCCCTCACTCGGTGGTGTCGTCATACGTACGGCGGCTGCCGATTGGATACCGTGGCCACGAACTGTCTTTTGACATGGCTTAAAACTTGTATTAGCTTATACATATTTTTTTGGAATTTATACATGATTTTCTATTTTAATTCATTTACAATCATTCTCTATTTAGTTTATGGGCTAGTTTAACATTGCTCACAATTTACAAATCTGGATATACACATGTTCTTGGGACATTAATAGGCACATTTTCTATCTGGAGGCATAAGCATGTCCTTATCCACTCCTTCTGAGGTAACCTTATGTTGGGTCGGAAAAAGGATGACTCATCAAAAGTGAATCAGCACTTTTTCCGACACAACAGAAGAGAATTTTGATTTCTATAATTAATGAATTAAAATACCATTTATGGAAGGTTAAAAAAAACATGGATTTGAAAACAAGCAATATGACATCCAAATGCTTTATAATATTCTATTGTGGAAATTTCAGTCAGGCATTTTTTGTATTTAGAAAGAAGCATTCTAGGAGATATCAAATTTATCGCTAGATGATGTAGACCACCCACCTTATGCAATATTCACCAGGGGGAGATAAAATTCTGTCTATTCTTGCTATGAGAGGATTTCTAAATAGTTCCATCCTCTTAATTCAATGTAGTCTTATAGTCAATTGCAGGGATGACTGGAGAGCAATCCCAGGCAGAGAAGGCGAACTCAAGCAGGTTAACCCAGATGGGGCTAACCACCTGGGTATCAGTCATCTTTGCGCTTTAGTTTCAATTGGTCTTTTGGTTGTTCATCTATATGAGATTGGTGAAAAAGGAAAACTGATAGCCTTTGGCTATATGATGATATAAAAGAGCTGATGCCTTTTCTCTCTCTCTCTCATGCTATCTATCTGTCTTTTTTTCTCGTAATACTATCAGACTCTCTTGCACCCCTATACTACTCTAGGCTTATGATGAGTAACCCTTTACTTTTTCACCTTAATAAAGGCAGAAACTGGTCTGGGCAGTGGCCCTTCTCTTAATGCATAGCATTATACCTGTTCGCAAAGAGATGAACTTTGCATTATGGGAGATGGGAGATACTAAGGCAAGTGATCAGAACTTACTCCACCTTTACCACGAGTTGCCCCAGTCCTGAAAATACTTCAAGCGCTAACTTTATATGCTTACACTTGGATAAAGGATTAAATCAAATATATAATTGGTATTTGGAAAATTCTTCATTTCATTTTTTCCAATGAATAGCCCTCAGCTTTTCACAAAATTTGTTAATGGATTGTTTCTTTCTCTTTAACCTCTTTCTTGCATGGGGCAATGCTGCAAGTTTTGTGACTTCTCATGTCTGATGTTAACATAAAAAACAAATTTCTCCTTTCCCTCAACTGTTTCCTGTAAATCCACAAATATCAAATCTCTTATCAAATTTGATTGCTACTCTCCTCTGGGCTCTTCACTATCACAACTTCATAAAGTTAACACTTCCGTTCAAGCTCTTCTATCCAACTTTCTCTCTAATGCTTTCAAATCTCATGGCAAACTATTTGCATATCTCTGCTCTTGAAATCAGTGATTCTTTGTAGGCATAGGTTTCTGTGGTTTAGAAGTTCATAAGGAAGATTCCGGTAATTGGACCACATATTTATCAAGATAAATGACAATTAAAAAACCAACAAGTTACGTAAGTCGTTTGACTTACATTTTCAGGGGTCAAAGGTGACTAAAAGTTTAAACACAAGAAATGAGAAATTACTCTAAATAGTTCATTCTATGCAGTTGTGGCCATCTAACTGTTCATTAAATTAAATATCCGAATGCAGATTCAGTGCAATGCTAAGTTTGAACAATGCTTGATGCTGTCACATTCTGTTGTTCACGTTCACATTGTCTGAGGTCTGACTTGGGTATATTTTTTATCAATGCTGACCAAACTTGGTGTAGAATTAGGCCCTGGTTTTTGTTGTATTTATTGATTTTTTGTGGATGAATTGCTCGCTCGGGCATTTTTTCCCAAAACAAGAAGGTCTCATCCATATTAAATATTTGCTGTGGCAAATAATTTTCCTCCATAATAATTTTATCCAATTTCTCCACAAACTCCTTGACAGCTTTCTCATCAAAACTTGCAGATTCACCATACATTTTCACATTATGCAGTGCAAAATGCTGCTTGAATCTCATGAACCAACCGGAAGCAGAATTGAATTTGTAGTCGTAATCAGGTCCTGCTTTCCCCTTCAACATGTTGAAGAGACTTAGCACTTATGGTCATAGTGCTAAGAGGTATATGATTTTGGTTCAGGTCCTCTATGCATGATGGAAGTAGCTTTTCCAATCACCAATAGGACCTTGTCATTGCTTCGTCACTATCGTTAAATTTGCAACTTCATTTCAAAATCAATTGCTCGCCTCTTTTTCTGTGATTCTTCACTAGGTTTTTTAATTGGGCATGCAAGGAACATGTTGCACAAAATATCGCGAAATATTTAACGATAAATACACAAATAACCTATTTTTCAAACACAAAATCAACAGAGGAACTGTTGAAGCCACATGATGACTGCTGAGGGAGGTTGCCATTGAATGCACTTTTGAATGCCACTGCATTGTTGCTAAATAAAAACTTTTTACTTTAAGCTCGCTTGTCTTGTTCGAAAGTATAGTCGAAAATGTTATTTATTCTCTTATGGGATCACAGACGTGTCTTCAAACGGGCATAAGTCAAGTGATGACACTGTATATATATATATATATATATTAAAGATACCAAGCTATTTTAAAACTGGTTTTACTCCATTTCCCAAGTAAGCAAACAGACAAGTAAGTCAAGTTTGCACCTGCAAGTATTGCAAGTCTAGGTGATCCCACACATAGTGCAAGACCAAGGCAACTCATGGTAAAAGGTGGATAAGCTCTGATCACTATTCTTAATATTTACCCTTTGCTTACTTGGGAAATGGAGTAAAACCAGGTTTAAAATAGCTTGGTATCCTTAACATTTATTATACCAAAGGTAAAATACTTTCTACATCTATCTCTCCTCCTGAGATTTTTATTTAATAAGGTTAAACACCTTATGGTAACTTGTTCTGGTAAAATACTTATAAGCTCTGTATTACTAAAATCTTGGTATTTCTAACCTGGCTCCCACTGATGAGACCTCAATAAAGGTCGAAACCGGTCTGGGTAGTGGCCCCTTGCCTTTAATACATAGCATCATTAGCATCATGCATCTCCTCCAGGAGATGTGCTTTGCATTAAGGGTAAATATTAAGAATAGTGATCAGAGCTTATCCGAAAACCTTTTACCATGAGTTGCCTTAGTCTTACACTACGTGTGGGATCACCTAGACTTGCAATACTTGCAGGTGTAAACTTGACTTACTTGTCTGTTTACTTACTTGGGAAATGGAGTAAAACCAGGTTTAAAATAGCTTGGTATCTTTAACATTTATTATACCGAAGGTAAAATATTTTCTACATATATATATATATATATATATATATATATATATATATATATATATATATATATATATATATATACACACACACACTTAAAATATCAGGTTTAGAAGTTTTCATCCAAAATACGTCACATGATTTTTAGAGAAATGTATAAAAGGAATAAATATAATAAACATTTGAGATTGCTGTTAAATTATTATTATTATTAATGATGACCTCAATGGAGTCAAAAGACTCATAATGAGATGCCAATCTTAAACAAACAACACAGTCTATCCTACCATTCCTCAAGCTCCTTCATCACTACACTATCAAACAATGCAGTCTATGGTTCAATTACCCTCCATGCAAAAAAGCCACTCCTCACCCCCTCACCACTTCGAGCAATGGCCCCTTGTATTTGTTTCTTCCTCTTGTTTTACTATGCAAAAAAGAACTCCCCCATTGTTAATTCTATAACTACCCCTTCAACAATTTAAATGTCTAAATCATATCACCTCTCCTTCTTCTATTGACCTGATATAATTTTTTTTACCTGTCTTTGCACTCTTGCCAAGGTTAATTTATCCCCTTCAAATTCCTGTGACCAAATCTGAGCACAATAATCCAGATGTGGTTGATCAGGGCTTTAGACAATGGAACCACAACTCGTCTATCTCTGCCAGTCAGTGTCCTTCTCAGTACAGCAGCAATCCTCTAGGTTACCTTCACCACCTTTGTGATAGGTCTTCTAAACTTCAAGTTTCTATCAATCATCACCGCAAGGTCCCTTGCCTCTTCTACTTCCACTAGTACAGTTCCTCCAGCAGAGTATGCAATTTTCCATCTTGAAATTTGATATACTTCAAGACATTACATTTACTTGCATTCAACTGATAGCATTATTCATATGCTCATTTGTCCAGCTTATTCATATCTTTCTAAAGGGCTACCATATCAGCATGATTACTAATAACCCTTTCCAGCTTCACATCATCTGCAAACAGTTGAATATTTCTCTTTATTTATTTCGTGTGCGAACTACAGAAAATGTAAGATCATAAACAGTATAAATGATTAAAAGCATACATTTAAAGATATAGATATTAAAAGAATAAGAATTAAAAGCCTACATTAAGAGATAAAAATGCCACTTGCATAAAATATTACATAAAAACATTAAAATGTCAAATTTCAATCATCCAGTAATTAATATACTTTAAAGCTGTTTCATTACACTGCATTAAATCTTCTCGGGTATGCATATTATTAATATCTATTAGGCAGCATTGCAGAAGATGATCCATGGTTTGTGATTCACCACATGAGCAGCTACCATTGTCTGTGTAGCCCCTCTGGCCATATTCTGCTTTGATCTGCCCGGAACAAAGTCTATTCAATGTCTTCCATCTTTGCCAGTCTAGATGTAAGCTGGATGGAAGAGATTCGTTTAAGTTCAGAGCCTCTGGAGATTGTTCTTGCCACATTGTTGACCTTGTAGCTTTTATGGAATCAACCAACAGTTCCACTGAGCGAATAAAACTTTTCTTTGAGTTTAGCCTCCTATTTACTGCAACATGTCCATACAAAGGATGCCGTTTATCATTTAGTTGTCGTTTCCACTCATATCTACTCTCGTAGACAGGCTTATATGTTGGTTATGCATTATTAAATTACTTAAGGAATCGAACAACGTAGATACGAATATAAATTAAATTACACTTTAATAAATATTTCGATATTTCGGCAACATCATGTTGCCATTTTCAAAAGGAACTTACAAAAAAAGGCACGTGCATGTAGGTACTACAACACAGTAACTGAGAATGAAGAGATGACGGTATTATTCTCCTAAAATTCCTGGTGGTACCCTCTAGGGCACCACCAAGGCTAAGTAGGTGTTCTTGGCCGTTGGACTGAAGGTCTGCTGATGCAAGCCTCCCAAATTTGGGGCAGACGCATACAACCAAATTTGTTGAGGTTTGGAGAGTTTCTTAGGGCTGAGGCTGATTCCATAAATAGTCTTTCGAATTTGTATTTGCTACGGTGTATTACTATAGCTTTCTTACACCATATTCTGTGGCATGTATCCAGAGCATGGTCTGCAAGACCAGAATGGCTGTACTTGTGAAAACGGATGTAGTTCATGTGTTCAGAAATTCGGATATTTGCTGTCCTGCCTGTTTGGCCAAAGTAAGACAGTTTACAACTGCAAGGGATCTGGTATACACCAGGTAGATCTAGGGGAAGTGGTTGGTCTTTGGTGAAACAGATAAGGGATGCCAATTTTCTGTAAGGCCTATAACAGGAGGTCAGGTCATGTTTTTTTAAAATTTTGGTAATTTTTTCCGAGGTGCCTCAGATATAGGGAATGGTGATGGATTTAGAGTAATCTTTGTTGTGGAGGGAGGGGGGGGAGAAAGGGGCTGTGGTTTGTAGGTTTTAATATTTTTTGGATTTTTTTGGGGGGTAGTCATTGGCTGAGTAAGTGTTGAGGATGTGATTTAGTTCAGTGTTTAGGACCGTGTCGTTAGAACAGATTAGTTTAGCCCTGTTGTATAGTGTTTTCACCACGCCATATTTTTGTGAGGGGGGGGGATTGTTGGTGAATGTATCTGCCTGTATGGGTGGGTTTTCTATAGACTGAGAAAACCAAGGTTCCATCAGGCTGGAGAGTGACTAGTGTGTCTAGGAAAGGGAGGCTGTTGTTTTCCTCTTTTTCCAGGGTGAACTTGATCTACATCAAGTTCTTGTTTTTAATATGTTTCTAATCATATCTGTGGTCTCTAGTCTTTGGTCAAGTGTTTTACTTCTTAGCCAGCTCTCAGATTCAAAAGTTAAAACTGGTTTAAACACTGTCTTGTAATACATCTAATTTAGTGTTCCAACTAATTTCTCTCTTATTCCATATGAATTTATTCAATTGACTTTCAACCATACCAGCTTTGTTGATTCTGCTGTCTATTTCCATATTTAATTTACCATCTTCACTAAAAATCATGCCTAAGTAGCTGAAATGTTTTACTTGTTCCACAGGTTCTCGTTCACAACGCAGTTGACATTTTCAATGACTCTGGTTATTTTCATTGTCTTTGTCTTTTTATTGCTGACCTTCATACCATATCTATTACAACAGTTATTCAATTTAGTCAGGGAATCTTGCAGACTTGTAGCGGATTTATTTAGAAGAATAACAACGTCCGCATAAAGCAAAGAGTTGACATTAACATCTCCAATTTTGATATCATGTTAAATACCGCTTTCATTCATAATGTGATCCATACAGATAATGAATAACAGAGGGGATAATGCACATCCTTGTCTGACACCAGATTTAACATTAAACCATCTTCTTATACTTCCTTGAATTCTAACTGCTGACTTACAAATCAAATAAAGACTACGTATTGCTTGATATAATGCCCCATTGACACCACATAACTGTATCGTATTGAATAACTTCTTTCTTGGTATCTTGTCATATGCCTTTTCCAGATCTACAAAACTTAAATACAGATCTTTGTTATATTTCCATGATTTTTTAACTATTTGTCGTAAACTGAAGATCCGATCCTGACAGCCTCTATTTGGCCGGAATCCAGCTTGTTCTTCACCAAGCTTTTCTTATACAATTCTTCTCAACCGTTTCTCAAGTATACTTGCATAAATCTTACCAGGAACACTCAGTTGGGAAATGCCTCTGTAATTCTCACATTCTGTTTTATTTCCCTTTTTATATATGGGTACTATGAGAGCTCTACTCCAATCACCGGGAATTTGTCCCTCATTCCAGGCCTTCTGAACTATGCAATGCAGCTACTGTCAGACTTTTAAACCACCATACTTCAGCAATTCTGGTCAAATATCATCTACTCCTGCTGCCTTTCCACATTTAAAGCCTTTGATGGCTTTGTATACTTCAAGTATGGATATGTATTTCTGACTGTAAGCCTGTTAAGTGTTTTTTACTACTGTGCTATCACTGCTTGTTTCATTTAGCAATTTTTCGAAGTAATTACTCCATACTTCAAGGATATCTTTTTTTTATTATTATTATTCAGGCCTCCATGGAGTCAAAAGAGTCATAGTGGGAGGTCCTTCCTAAGAAACACAAAGTCTATCATACCACTCTTTAAACTCATTGACCATTCTTGCTCTCACCACTCCATCAGGCAATGCATTCCATCGTTCAACCACCCTCCATGCAAAGAAACCACTCCTCACCCTCTTGCTCACAGTTTCCTTTCGTAACTTCCAGGGATGGCCTCTTGTCATCATTTCTTCCCGCTGTTCAACCAAGCGAAAGAACTCCCCAGTGTCAACCCTGTAAACACCTCTCAACAGTTTAAGTCTCAATCATATCACCTCTCTTTCTTCTATCCACCAAACGCTGCAGTCCACATTCACTCAGTTGATCCTCATAACTAACATGGTACAGTCCTGAAACCATCTTTGTTATCCACCTTTGTACTCTTTCAACAATTAATTTATCCCCTTCAAATCCTGGGGACCAAATCTGAGAACAATAGTCTAAGTGTGGTCTGATCAGAAACTTATACAATGGAATGATAACCCTTTTATCTCTGCAGGTCAGTGTCCTTCTCAAAATTGCAGCAATCCTCTGTGTTAGTTTCACCACCTTTGCAATATGTCCCCTAAATTTCAGGTTTCTATCAATCATCAACCCCAGATCTCTTGTTTCCCCTACTTGCTCCAGTATAACTCCTCCCATAGAGTATGCTCTCCCATTTTCATATCACCTATATCATCTCTAACTCCTTTTACAGAACTCTTTCCTCTAAGCTTCTTCAACAACCTCCAGAATATTTTACCACCTTCTTGATATTCATTTTCTATGTTCTTGCCAAAGTCCTCCCACGACTTTTGTTTAGCTAGTTTTACACAGTGTTTAGGTTTTTTTTTACATTTGTCTCTGTATTCTCTAAGAGCACAAGCTGACTTATTTGCCAGGAACGTTTGATATGCTTTCTTCTTTTCCTTCACTGCCTCTTTAACTTCCTGTGTCCACCATGGAGTTCTGATTTTTCTATCCTTGCACACAACTTACCACATGCCTCTCTTGCTGAATCAATCAAGGTTTTCTTCAAGGCTTGCCATTGAATCTCTAAAGTTTGGTTCCTGTTCTCAAAATCTTTAATTTTTTTTTTCAATAATCTTTGTGTATTTTAGACTACAGTTCACATCTGAGAGCTGCTCAACTTTTATTCGCTTTAAAACTTTCTTACATGTTATTCTTTTCAATATGAAATTCAATTTTATCATGCTCAACACTAAATAGTGATCACTTCCAATTTCAAATCCTCTGTACACTCTGGTGTTCTGCACAAGGGAGAAAACATCACTATCAACAATAACATTATTATTATTATTACCCCAAGACCTGATTGAGTCAAAGACTCATCTGGGCGGTCCTTTTATCAGACACACATCTCATCATACCATGTCTTAAACACACTCAAACTCCTTGCAGACACCACACTCTCAGGCAAGGCATCCCAATCATTCACAACTCTGCATGAAAAAAACCTGCTTCTCACCACCCTACTCACACCTTCTTTATACAGTTTCCAGGGATGACCTCTGGTTTTCCCCTGATCTCCCACTATTCTCTGTAGAACTTCTCCACCATTGATCTTATAACAATCCCTTACCAACTTGTAGGTCTCTATCATATCTCCCCTCTTCCTCCTCTCCACCAGACTCTGCAATTTACATCTTCTCAATCTTTCCTTATACTCAACATTTCAGAGGTCAGAAACTACCTTAGTCAGTCGCCTTTGGACCCTTTCCAACATCTCTTCATCCTTCTGAAAACCCAGTGACCAAATCTGGGCACAATAGTCCATGTGTGGCCTAATCAAAGCCTTATACAATGGAACAAGAATCTCCCTACTTCTACACGTCAGTGTCCTCTGCATCATTCCCAGAAGCCTTTGTGTTGTCTTCACAATTTTTCCGATGTGGTCCCTAAATTTTAGATCCTTATCCACTATCACCCCAGATCTCTTATTTCCTCTACCTCCAACAATATATTCTCACCAAGCATAAATTCTGCATCCCATCTTTGTTTTCCAAATTTTAAAACCTTACACTTTGCAACATTGAACTCACATCCCCATTTCCGTGCCACATCACTCAATTTATTCAAGTCTTCTTGCAAGGCCACAACATCTTCACTACTCTTTATGGTTCATCCCAACTTTGCATCATCTGCAAACAACTGAATATCTCCATCCAAATCTTCGCCAATATCATTTTATACAAGTTAAATAGTAATGGCCCTAAAACAGACCCCTGAGGCACTCCACTAGTGACTTTCCTTTTCCTGGATATCTCACCCCCATACACAACTTGTTGATACCTATCAGATAGCCAGTCTCCAATCCAATGCACTAATGTAATATCCAACCCCATCTGCTCTAGTTTCACTGTCAACTTATCATGAGGTACTCTATCAAAAGCTTTTGCGAAATCCAAGTATATTACTGTGTATCCTTCTCCTCTGTCCAAGGAAGCAGTCACTTTATTGTAATAAGTAAGTAGATTACTGAAACATGCCCTCCCTTTAGCAAATCCATGTTGTCCATCAAAGATTGTACCATTGTTGTCAACCCAACTCTGAATCCTAGTTCTCACAAGCTTCTCCAACAACTTAACCACAACACCTGACACACAGATGGGCCTATAGTTTGATGCATGAGTTCGATCACCTCCTTTATGAAGTGGCACAATCATGCCTTCCTTCCACTCATTAGGAACTTGACCAACTGCAAGACTTGTAGTCAATGAAACTTTCTTATTCCTTGCCTCTTCTCTCCATGTGAATTTGTGCACATTTTTATATTGGAACATGGTGTTAGTAATAACCAGTCCATGTCCTGAGCAGAAATCCAACAGGTATTTTCCATTATTATTAGCTCTGCTCTTTTTTTCAAATTGTCCCAAAATATTTTTGTATGTCTGACAATCATTTCCTACTCTGCTATTTAGATCCCCAACACAAGGACCAACTTTTCCATTTTCATTGTGTCAGTTGCTTTTTCTAAATCCTTAAAAAATTCCTCCACCTCTACCTTAGTAGAACCTTCTGTGGGACCATAGGCACAAATAAGTCTCATTGTCCAGTTCCCCATTCTCATATTGGCCCACATCACTTTAGACTGCCTGCAATTCAAGAAGATTAACCTCGTATTTTGTGTTGAATACCATGGCTACTCCTTCTTTTCCTTGATTGTCATTGCCTGAATATAATATTTTTTATTTATTGCTAAGAAAGATCTCACCAGTTTTGGTCTTTTTTTGTTTCAGTCACCCCTATTATGTCGATCTGGTACTTATCTAATTCCTCAGTTAGCTCCATTTCTTTACCATTCAGGCTTCTTATGTTGATAGTACCAATCTTTAACTCTCGTGATGTTGAGTTCAAGTGTGTTTTCAGATTTGTTCCAGTAGCCGACTTTTTGCTGTTCACCCTGGTTCCCTGGCAAAAACAATGGGGACCTTGTTTAACTGGGCGATGCCCCAGCCAGCATGAAATTTTATCATGTTGTGCCATCATTTTGTATTTTGGTTTTAGCCAATAAGAATACAATTTGGTGTTGAATCCCAAATTGCCAGCCTATCCTTGTTCGTTAAGTATGCAGATAGATACCCAACAGGGTGCACCACGAGAAGGTGAGGATTGGACATTAGGTCAGAAGACCTGGTCGGTTCTCCACATTCCTTTAAAGGCTATGTGGAGGTCTCCTCTCAGTTATACAGCTTTCGCCCTTAAGCATGATCTTCCTGGTCTAAATCCTGTGTCTTCTTTTATCAGCACTTTCTCTATTTCTGGGCTTAGTCTGTTCAAGATTAACCTCTTATACAGCTTCAGCATTGAGCATGGGAGAGCTATAGGTCTGTACCTCTTTGGATCCTCAGCATGTTTACCTGATTTCAGGATAGGTATTACTTTTGTTTGCCTCCATATGCTGGGTATTTTAGCAAATTTCCCAAAATTCTAACAACCACTCCTTTGCCTTTTCTACCAGATTTCATAGTATCTCATTTCTGATATCATCTATACTAGCAGCTTTTCCTGGTTGGTGTTTAATTTAATTAAGTAAATGGTGTTTATTTAATTAAATAATTAAGTAAATGGTGTTTCAAAGAGATTATTTTCTGAATCCCTAATTTTTTTAATGTAATCTTTATGTATTTTAACTTTGGTACTCGGTTTACCATTCAGAGATAGTTGAGTTGCAATTTCTGTTGCATTTATATTAACTTCGGTTGCTGCTGTTGTGGAGTCACCAGATAACTTTTTGAGTAAAAGCCATGCTTCCCTGCTACTGTGTTTCATATCTAAGTTTTCAATTTTCTCTGCCCCACTGTTGACTTCTTTTTTCAGACAGTGCTGCTATAAGTTCCTGTCCTGCATCAATTGTTTCTGATGAAAATGGATCTTTTATCATATAGGTTTTTATCACAATATCTTTCATATATTTCCACATTGTGTTCTGTAAAACCTGGAATATAACATGTTCTATGACAAATTCTAGAGAAAAATTGGGAATACAATAAAGAAAGTTATAATCTCCTGAATGACTTCCAAAAAGTATATGATAATTTACATCGAGAAAGTCTATGGAATATCTTAACGGAATTTGGAATACCAGAAAAACTAACCAAAATGTGTGTACAGGAAAATCAATGAAGACTCCTCGCTAATAACATATTGTCAGAGCCATTCAATGTCAACACAGGTTTAAAACAAGGAGATGCAATATCACCTATACTATTCAACATAGCCTTAGAAGAAGTAATTCGAGAAACAACGAAAAGTACTGTGTCATGCTCTGCATCATTCCTGGGGTGTGCAGATGATATTGATATTATAGCAGAAAGTGCAGATGATATAACTGAAACTTTTATAAACCTTAAAACCTCTTCCAAAAAAATAGGTCTTAATATTAACCAAAAAAAACAGAATATTTAAAAGTATCTAGACATACTGATCTCAATAAGCCATCGACTATTCAGTTTGCTGACATGATATTGAAAAACTCAATACCATTTAAATATCTAGGCTCTATAATAACTAAAGATAATAAGATCCAAACAGAAATAAAGATGAGACTCCAAGCAGGTAATAAATCATATTTCTTACTTCAGCACCTCCTTTCATCTAAAAATCTGTCATATGAATCTAAAATAAATACCTACAGAATGCTAATTAGACCAGTCGTACTATATGGTGCAGAGGCATGGAATATAACAAAAGCTGATGAAGTTCAATTGCAATGCTTCGAAAACAAAATCTTAAGAAAAATATTTGGTGCAGTGAAAGATCCTGTGACAGATGAATGGAGAAGGCAAACAAATAAAGAACTGTATGAACTTTATAAGAAGTCACTAATAATAAATGAAATCAGAGCTATTCGCATGAGATAGTTAGGTCACCTGGAAAGAATGGAGGATAACAGGCTAGTAGGGAGAACCTTTCTACACCCAAATGGAAGACGTCCTAGAGGAAAACCCTGCAAAAGATGGATGGATAACATTGAAATGGGCATGAAAGAGCTGAAGCTGCAAAACTGGAAGGAGTTGGCTAAAAACAGGAAAAAATAGAGAACTGTGGTGCTTGTAGCTAAGAACCTTAAGGGTTCGTGAAGCTCAAGAAGAAGAATTATTTAATTTAATTTTTTTTATTTTATGGTACGAAAGAGAAAAAAATTTCTGTTTGCTATATACACTGACATAAAAAAAATAGTCCTGATCAGAATTAACAATACCAATTAGACTTAGTTTTATTATAATAATAATTAATCCCAATAAAATTAGAACTGTTTTAACCCAACACAACTAAATTCTCTATTCAGATGAGAAATATTAAGAGAATGTTTGCTTTTTTAATCAAATCTGTATTGGATTGGAGTAAAAATTTAGAAGTAAAAAGCTGAATACATAAGGACTCAAAAGTTCTACACTACTACTACTACTATTATTATTATTATTATCATCATCATCATCATTGGACCTCCAAGGAGTCAAGCACTGATTGAGGGAGGCCATACATAACTCACACCAGATGTCACACCTTTTCTTAAACTCATCTACACTAGATACTTTAATAGGAAAACTGGTCCACTAACTGATGGCTCTATGATAGAAAAATCCAGCACTATAAAGTAACACATATGCCACAGTAAATAACTTTTTTATTATGTAAACATTTGTCTAATGTATCATAAGACATCATCAGTATAGTTTTTGAGTGAGCAACAATAGGAATTGAATTAAAAAATAGTAGCATGCATGCTAGATTGGAATCCCTCTACATATACAGTTGCACGTTCATGGCTTAAAACTAAAAAACTTAAAAAAGTATAATTAAATTAAAATTATATTTTAATTTAATTAGTTTTAATTTCAGCCCATTAGTTTTAAGCCATAAACACACAACTGTATATGTAGAGGGATTCCAATCTAGCATGCACACTAATGTTTTTTAATTTAATTCCTATTGTTGCTCACTCAAAAACTATACTGATGATGTCTTATGATACATAAGACAAAATGTTTACATAATAAAAAAAGTTATTTACTATGGCATACATGTTACTTTATAGTTATGGATGAACCACAGGTTTCACTATATAAGAAATAAAAATCTAGCTCTTACTCCATTCTTAACTGCACACAAACATAACTTCCACAGATGCCTCCTTTTCTTCTTGCCACCTTTCACATATAATGACAAATTTTATCAACCGATATCCTATAATAACCTCTCAAAAGTTTATAAACCTCGAACATATTACCCCATTTTTCTTCTCTCTACCAGTGCCTACAGTCGCCAGATACTCTCAATCTATCTTTGTAATCTACATTCCATAATCCCAATATCATCTTAGTAATTCCTGTTTTCTGTATGTCCATAGCTTTTTTATCCCTTTGTAACCCATGAGACCAAATCTGCACACAGTAGTCCAGGTGCAGTCATATGAAGGCCTTGTAAACAAGTAAAATGACTTTCATGTTCTTACCTGTCAATATTCATTTCAACATTGCAATTATCATCTGAGTGGTATTTGAAATTTTTGTTATGTGACTTTTGAATGCCAACTTTTTATCCATATAACTCCAAGATTTCTAGCCTTGTGA
This sequence comes from Typopeltis vanoorti, assembly GCF_054136105.1. Classification (NCBI taxonomy): domain Eukaryota; kingdom Metazoa; phylum Arthropoda; class Arachnida; order Uropygi; family Thelyphonidae; genus Typopeltis; species Typopeltis vanoorti. Next base: position 118,608,108 of record NC_143561.1, on the reverse strand, counting down.
GTTACTCCAAGCATAATTCTACCAACATAATATGCTGTTGGATATCACATGCCAAAGTGCCTAACTTTACACTTACTAACATTGAATTAATAGCCATTATTGATTTCCCACACTTCCAGTCTATTCAAATCGCTCTGCAAATGCTGTATATCAGTAGCATCTCTGATTGTCTTGCATATTTTTGCATCATCAGCAAACAACTGAAAATCTCCTGTTAGCTCCTTTCCAATATCATTAATGTATAGATTAAACAACAATGGTCCAAGGACTGATCCTTGAATCACACCAGCATATATAATATTACAAGGAATTATATTATTATTATTATTGTATTACATGACACCTCCAAGTAATCCAAAGACTCATCAAGGGAGGGCACCTACTCTACAGCTCTCCGTCTCCACCACTCAATCCATCATCTACAGCAACACCATCTACTGCCCACCACCATCACTAGTATTTTCAAAGACAATCACAAACATCCATGCCTACGGTGGGATTCAAACCCGCAGTGTTTTGGCTGGAGGGTGGATATGCTAACTACTTGGCCAACCAGGCCAGCATATTATTAACTAAGATTAAGAACATTTAAAAAAAAAAAGAATGAACTATTTCTCTCTTACTTGAGCTGCCATTTTTAAGTTTTCTCTTCCAATACTAACATTGCGATGCCAACACACATGTGCAGTAGAACTGGATTTATGTTGATATTTTTCTACATCACTTTGTGGTTGTTCACATGAATTTTCATAATTCAGTGCATCCATGCTGTCGTCATCTAATGAATCTGAAATATTTCACATCAAAAGAATTTTATACATTCCTAAATCTCATGATAAAAGTAACATTCACAAAAAAAGACTAGCCTACATTTAATTTTTAAAGTTTCATATTTCTTTAAATCGAGTGCATGTTCTGAACTTAAATTATCCATTATCATTTTATACCAAGTCAACAGTATTTGCATTTTTTTTTGGAAACCTTTGTAGATTACCCTATTGTACATCAGAAATGTGGTGTGCTAAAGATTAAATAATCTAGAAATCCTACTCTAGAATCCAAACATGGAACTTTTTTTAGCCACTTCAGGCATCCAATAAGCAGTATCATCTCATTCTTGGGGATGATATTCAGCTATCACACAAAATCATTCATAATTGACCAATCATGGCTGCAAGGAGATTCAAACCCACTACTTATTGGGTGGTGTGGGTTTGAATCTCTTTTCAAACTGGTCTATAAACAAAAACCAGTTTATTTTTATATTTTTAGGTTTTGAAAATGATTAGTAGCTTACAAAATTTCACAATTTAAAAATGAGATAACTTGGAAGCGAATGCAGAGAGAGTATATATTGAGCCTTTTTTTCATGTTTTTGATGGAGGAGGGAGGGTCACAGGACTGACTATTTAATTGTTAGTTTTCATCACAGATCAAACACAAACCTAGATTATGCAGAGCAGCTCAGGTCAGAGAATTTTTTATTTATTTATTTTTTTAAAGTAATTGTGATATTGAACCATGACAAGAACAAGCAGCAAACTGGTGAAGAAGGCAGGCATTTTAAAGATAACTCAGTAGAATAATTTTTTTTTTTTTATTGAGAGTAAAAGGAGGTCAATTTGTTTTTTATGTCAAAAATCTGTTACTGTTAATGAAAGAATATAAGGTATCATTAGGAGAGAGAACAAGTGGAGCATAAAGAAAATTAATTCTTTGAATGGGAAACTTACAAAAAATAAAATCAGCAGAACAAACAGAAAACCTAAGAGATAGACTACAAAGCTTATGAGAATATAACTCTCAGCATCAGAGTTGCTTTAGACTCATACTACTTAAAGGTCATGAGCTCTACCCAGAGCCAATATACTGCCTGCTTTCCCTACCCCAATAAATAAAATCATTAGATATATGAAGAGCCAAAGGCTTCAATTTGGCGACATATAACTTGTTTAAGTTAAGGGTAAGAAACGATATGGGTAAGAAACGATATGGGATATATATCCCATATCATTTCTTACCCATATCGTTTCTTTCTTTGAAACTCTTTGAGTTTCATGCCGAATATAGTAGAGACTATATAAAGTTCGGCGATTCCAAGCGTAAGCAAATACCTGGATACTGCAGCAACTGACCCTTAAGGTAGTGCAATCTGAGGCAACTCATATCTAAGGTGGAGCAAGCTCCGATCACTATTCTTGATATTTACCCATATTGTGAACTTAGCTCCTAGGAGCTGTATTATTGTTCTACATTATGAGAGAAGGTCACTACCCAGACCGGTTTCAACCTTTATTGAGGTCTCATCAGTGAGTAAGTAGACCTAGTTAATATCAAGTTTGTAGTGAACAGAACTTACAACCCTTCTATGAGTATTGCCAAGAGGTGTCCTAATAAATTATTAGATATATGAAGAGCCAAAGAAGAGTCTATATTCGGCATGAACCTCTTTGAGTTTCTTATTCGGCTAAGAAACGATATGGGATATATATCCCTTAACTTAAACAAATAAAATCATTTTATTTTATAAAGTTTTTAAAGCCCTCTGACTGACCAACAAAATAACTTTAAGGAACACTGCACTATTAGTTATTATGTGTGTGTGTGTGCAGAAAATGTGCAGTGGAAGAAATAATTGAAAAATCTGTCAAGTCCTTTAATTCAGAATTTATGAAGATCAAATTTTATTAATTGTGGATAAATAAACAATGCAGAATGGAAGAAGCAATTTCCAGATGTCAGCTTTTTTCTTTTTCTTTTACAATATTAATTCCACACAAACATACCAGAACAGCGTCATGTGTGAGCAAGTGGTAAAGGAGAAAGAAGGACCCTGTTAACATTAAAAAAAAAAAAAAAGCTGGGAGTTGTAGTCAGAAAAACAGTATGTAGAAGGGTGTTCCAAAGTATGAAGGGAGATCAAATAAAAGAAGATGTGAAATTATTGTTTTGAATTGTTTCGATAAGTTTGGAGTTGAATTGTGAATTTATGTTGACCAGTGGCTGCTTGTGTTCATACATTATTAAGGGAAAGATGTAGAATGGTGGTGGCAAGTTTGGTGGAGCAATGCCTATGAAAAGTATCTATCATAAAAAGGCATAATGAAGAAACAGAGTACCCTATAAGGTGAATGGAAGGAATCAGTGAGAGAGGCATAACTTATTAGATTGCCTTTTTCTGTATACAAGCAAGAATTCATAGGGAGGTTCTGGGCACACCACCCAAAATGTGAGAACAAAATTCTAAGGTCACTTGAATTTGGAATTTATAAAGTGTTCGGAGTTAAGTAAGAGAAACCATGGTTTGCATGAAGCAGATATAAATTTTTTAGACTGAAGAAGCTATGGATGTGATTATCTCAGGATATGTTACATGTGAAAGTCAACCCAGGAAGAGAAAACTGACACTGACTGAAGATTGGAACATTATCAAATGTAAGAGAGAGTGAAGTAATATAATTCTTCTGAAAAATAAGAATTGCTTGGATAGTACTGAAATTCACTACATCATCATTGTCCCTGCTTGAGAATGTAAGGAGATCGGTGATTAGGAAAGATGTTGAAGCCCAAATCATTTGAGTGCAATAAGATTTCTTGAATGAAGAAAGAGAATGGAGAGTACTGTCATCAGCAAAACTATGGATACGGTTGATGTTTAACAGGAAAGCCATTATGAACAGGGCAGAGGGAATTTGCAAAAGCAGAAAACATTGGGGATACTCAAGCACTGATAAAGAAATCTGATGGAAGGAAGACATCCAATATAACTCACAATTAACATCCAGAGAGGAAGCTGTCAGTTCAATCACAATGAGCAGTGACAGATATGATTAGATGATTTGGAAATATTAAGAGCAGTCAAACAGTTTCTCAAATCTTTCTATGGCCTTTGCCCAAAAGTAGGTAGGGTAAGTGAAGAGGTCTGCTATAGAAAGTGGTGGAGAGGCTCCAGAGGTGGGTGAACAAGACTGTTAGTAGTTTCTAGGATGCTGCCTATGATGACAGACTGAGAATTTGTGGGCTGCCAAAGATAGTTAACAGGTGGAAAAGTGGGGGATATGGGAGAAAAACCTAAGTTACTAAATCGGTTTCATAGGATCAATGCAGAGGAAATATTTCAGCACTTAGTTAGATGCACTTGCAAATATTTCAGCACTTGTTATACTCTTAGTATAACAAAGAGTCATTGAGTAATTGATGGAAAGCATCCCTCAAGCTCTTGGTTAGCAAGGGGGTGTGGGGACCTGATTTTTTACTTGGAGAGAGTTAATGAGTGGAATGGTTGTGGGAGTCTGTTGTGAGTACTCTGTCTGTCAGTGATTTCAAAGTATGATATATATTGTGTGAATTCTGATGTCTTAATATGAAAGATGAGAGGAGGAGGCATGATGTGAACAATTTGTGTTACAGTAGGAGATGATCTGCCTTGATTATCTATTACAAGAGTTGGAGGAAAAGACTAATACCAAGAGGTATTAGTAAGACTAATACCAAGCCTTCTCTTTGGGTATCATCAGGATATCGGAGAGGTAGAAACAGCAGAAGTTACACCTAACAGCCTTAACAAGAGACCAGAACTCAACTGCCATTTGAATAGGAGGCAAGCTTAATGCATTTGATACTTATGATCTGTTGGATTTGCTAATGATTTTCTTATACTTGGTTTTGGCAGGAGTGCAGGCTGAGTAAGAAGTATGAGTTTTTGACTGAGCCACTGAATATATGTTGAATTTTTATCCTGAACTGCAAAGACAGATTTTTAGAGAACTAGCACCTGGATAGAGGTTGGATGGAGGGGATTGTGTTATGGTGGAGAATGAGGTCCCTCATTCCAAGCAGTATTACTTCAGACATTTGGTTACAGTAATTTGTGCAAAACTTAGCAAAGATAGTATGTTTTTTTATATGCAAATGCAAAATAATGTAATTGTCATCACTTATAATGGAAGTAATGTGACCACGGTTGTTGATATTCGTTCATGAAAATGATAATACTTTTGCTGTTTATGAAGAACTAGCTGGTTTATGCTCCTGGAAAAGCAATCCTGCTAATAACATTTTTGTTCCTGAAAAACAACAACAACAAAAAAGAGACAACATTGTCCTTATCTTACAAGTTTTTTTTTTTTTTAATTAAAGTAATCTACTTTTCAAAACAGTGAACAATGCATGCTGTGCAAGAAAGATATGGCAATATTATTTACTTGTCAGAAGATGACTGTCAGATTAAAAGGAGTTTATTACTACTAACAAAAGTCTATAGAATAAACAAAGCCACAGCAAAAGGTCTTCTCATAGCAGTGCTTTATGGTATAAACAACAACAACAAAAAGAATAATTAATAATACTGAAAGTACTAATATCATACTATTTGTATTATTATTATTATTACGGGCAACTCCAGGGAGTCCTTACACTCATCGAGGGAGACCCCAATCATCATGTCCACACAACTATACGACATTCTCACAGTATCTATCATACCTTGCCTTGAACTCACTCACCATCATAGCACCACAACAGACACTGGCAGCTTATTCCACTCATTTACTAAAAGTAAAGAACCCAGCTCTAACACCCCTGCTAAACACACTCTTGCACAGCTTCCATAGGTGTACTATGGAAGTTCTCTATAGTACACCTATGGAGGTGTACTATAGAGAATCATCAAATATAATCATCATGTACTATATAGAATCATCATGTACTATAGAGAATCATATAGAGACCTCATCTCGAATGACTTTGGTCATTCGAGATGAGGCCTTATCAAGGCTTGGTACAGAGGTACAATAACTTGCTTGTCTCTGCTCGTCAAGGTATTTTTCAACAACCAAGTGAGTTGATAAGCTGATTTAGCTACTTTTGCAATGTGCCCCCTAAACTTCATCTCCCTATCCACCAACACTCCCAAGTCCGTGGCCTCATCAATCTCCTGGAGTACAGTTCCACCAATGCGGTATACTGCTGCTAATCTTTTCACCCCAAAATGCATAACCTTACATTTTGTCACATTAAATTGACATCCATTCACCTTAGTCTAGAACTCTAATCCATCCAATCATCCTGCAAGATTTTGGCATCTTCTGCATTCACTATCGCCCTACCCAACTTTGCATCATCAGTGAACAAATGAACTGTTCCTCTTAGATCCTTCCCTCTATTGTTAATGAACAAATTAAACAGCAGTGGTCCAAGAACAGAACCCTGCGGCACACCACTAGTCACAGGCCATCTTTTGGACTCTACTCCTGAATAAACTACTCTTTGATATCTCTCCATCAACCACCCACCTATCCATCTCACCAACCATAAATCCATTCCCATATGTTGTAGTTTACGGATTAGAATTCCATGTGGTATCCTGTCAAACGCCTTTGCCAGGTACAGCAGTATCACTGTAAACCCATTACCGTTATCCAGTTCAGCCATCACCTTGTTATAAAACTTGAGCAAGTTACTGAGGCATGATCTACCCTTCACAAAGCCAAGCTGTCCCCCATACAGTATCTCATTTTCATCAATCCATTCCTGTATTTTTCCCTTGACTACTTTCTCCAAGACCTTGACAACGACTCCTGATATGCTGAGCGCTCGGTAATTTGCAACAGTAGTCTTGGATCCTCCTTTATGCAGTGGAACTATTTTTCCCTCTTTCCACACCTTCGGGACTAAACAAAACCCGAGACTCAGATTAAACAACATGGTCAAGGGCACTGATAATTCTTTAGCCGCTTCACGCAAGACCCGTGCCGGCATACCATCCAATCCCACAGATGTACTCACATTAAGGTTCTGTAATAGACTATTCACCTCCACTTCATTCATCACAATTCCTGTGTAAACTAATAGAGAGCCCACAATCTTTGTTCCAGTGGAACCGCCCTCACTACTGAGCTTAACCACATACACAGAACTTTCCTCTCCAATGGCTACAGCGAACACAGTATCAAAAAAATAATCAATTCCTCCCCCATTCCCCGTCCCTCTCGTCAACAAGATTTTAAAAATGCCATCACCATACCCTACATCCGTGGCACTTCGGAAAAAATAGCCAAGATACTAAAAAAGTATAACCTACACACAGCATATAAGCCCTACCGCAAACTTGCTACCCTTATCCGTTCTACGAAAGATCAGCTCGCTCCTCTCTCTCTGCTTGGAGTTTACAAAGTACCCTGTTCCTGTAAGCTGGCGTACTTTGGACAGACAGGCAGATCAGCATCCATCCGCCTGGAGGAACACAAGTCGTACATCGTTAAACACAACTATGGCCATTCAGGCTTGGCTGACCATGTTTTGGACACCACCCACAGAGTATCATGGAAGAAAACCATCATGCTTCACCACAGCAAATTCAAGAAAGAGAGACTTTTCTTAGAAGCAGCAGCAGCTCTCAGAAACCAACCAAATCTTAATAAATACGGATGCATTAAGCTTCCAAAGATTTGGGAAACACTCATCACCAGAGGTCCCACCTTACATTCCAGGCCACCTACTACTGCCCCTAGAGGGCGCTCCACCTAGATAGGACTTTAGTGTCACCCACGTGGTTGGGCTTAGTATTGTAAGTTTTTGTGTGCATGCTACATTAATTGTTTTTGTAATCCCCATAGATGTCCTAGTGACTAGGACGAAATATAGGAAGTATTAAATTCTATTTTAATTCTTTTTGAGTGTTGTAAAAAATCCATTAAACCTCCAACATAATGTCCTCACAGCACTTAAGCCTCTACACAAGAAAGCATAGCTAGTTTCCTTTCGTAATCTGCTTTTGCTTTTTTTTTACCATGCTCGATTACCCTTCTGGCCTGCACTTTATACCGTTTGTTAGCCTGCAGGTCACCTCTTTCTTTAAATTCCCTCCACAGTTGTTTCTTTTTTTACAGCTCAAGCGTAATGGTGTTATTCATCCATTTAACCCCTACTTGTTTTACTATTCGGACCCTAGGTATACAATCAGCCATAAGCTCCTGTAAATGCTCCTTGACCACTTCCCATGCTCTATCGACATCCAGCCCTAGTATAACCAGCTTCATCTGATTATAGAATACAACTGTGGTAAAAAAACACAGTACTCAATTAGATTGTTGTAGAAGCCATTCAAATTGTAAGTGAAAAGAAAATAATGACCAAAAAAGGTGCCCACTAGGGGGCCAGATAGCCCAATACAAATACCCCCCCCCCCTTTTCCAACAAATAACAGCACAGACAAATTCATTTATATGTACTTATATAACCTTGTCAAACAATTAGCAAAAATAACTTTTCCTCCCCTCACAAACAACTCTCTCTCCTTTATTAAAAATCCTATTCACATCAAAATATCAATAAAAAAAATCCTATCACAAAGGATTCAAACAACATAGGTCAGCTTTGGTATTACTTAACTTTTACCAATGTGCCACTGACAGAGATCCCTGACCATATTAAGTCATATTTTCCATCTGAACTTCTTGAATTATTGACATTCACCATTGACTCAGGTGATTTTTCATGGAAAAGAAAAACAAACAGCTAGATGAGACTGCAATGGGTTCTCTTCTCCCCAAAGCCAATTTATATATAATTTCTAGAAAAATCAAGAATTCAACATAGCTACATATAAACCAAGTCTGGTTATGCCTCTTGTGGATGATATGTTCACTATCTGGCCTCATTGTCTAGTCATTATAGATCAATTTTTAGTATATTCAAACAGTCAACATTCAAAAATACACTTTGCTATGGTAAAAAAATGAAGACCTGTATCCTCTTCCTAGACACACTAGTGGCACAACTGCCAATTGCTTCATCATTCTTTCCTGTTTTAAAGAAAACCCACCCAGACACACACACACACAAGGGTAGATAATTAAAAATACAATCATACCATTCCATCCCAACAGTATAGCATCTGGAGAATTGAATCTCTCATGTGCAGTTGCAAGAGAGCCAAGTAAAAAACAATACTATTAGGATCAATTCAAGTAAGTAAGTAAGTAAGTAAGTAAGTAAGTAAGTAAGTGTGTGTGTGTGTGTGTGTGTGTGTGTGAGAGAGAGAGAGAGAGAGAGAGAGAGATTATAAATGGTCCTAAAACTACTAAATATAGTTTTATCTATTTCCAAATGCTCCTGCCATCACTCATTCATTCAACTAACCCAATTGATTACTAGATTATAAATTTAACAACCTCTTCACTAAGCAAAACATCTCAATTTTTTTATCAGACAAAAAATGAATAGTCAACACATCAGGCAGTTTTCTGTCTATGTATGGTTCTGAATACTCATAGAGTGTTTGGTATGCACTTCTCAATTGCAATAAATGCAACAGTCAAGTCAGGCATCTAACAATAAACCATGTACTACTCTAAAGGTTCTAAGAATTTCCTCTAAAGAGAGAAGATATAAAGAAGAGATTACTCTATGCTATAAAGTAATACTTGCCTAGAAAACTAGAACCTCCAATTATGGCAACAGAACACTGTGGCAAGTGTTTGTGTTGGCTGAGAGAATTGTTGTGCATGACAAGTCCATTAATAGCCAAATGAATGAAAGGGTATGGAAGGCATGAGGTGAGTGTATTATACGTGTCATGTATAGTTCGACCACAGATGCAAGATCCCTCAATATTTCTGCACATGGCAGAAGAAGGAGAATCCATTCCAATAATAGGGTAATTAATCCGTCTTGTCAGATGAGTTTGTTTATATTACATGTCGGAAAATTAGCTTTTCTTTTATGAACATTCTAGTTTTTAAAGCAGTAACTATTTTGCTTGTATATCAGTTGGACAATTTTATGTATATAACACGTGATTTCGCATGTTGATGATGAATACATATATCACCTTATTCCTTTCTCCTCTTCACCATGAAATGACCCTTCTTGGCACTATGCCAGCTAAGATTCTCTCAACTTTGGGTGCACTATATGTATCTGTATTCAAGTTATTTTTGAGGGAGGAAAATAAAAAAAAAATCTTACTTATACATCTGATATTTGTTATATCAGAAATAAAATACATTAATCTTGGAGGCAAACTTAATAAGAAAATATATGATTTGATTATTAGAGATGTGGTAAACGAGAAGATACACAAGGTTTGTTTTCCAGGAGGTAAAACGAATAGAGTGATTGAGGCAATGGATATGAGCAGTAGGCAAGCAACAGAGTTAGCAGGGACAAGGAGACTAGGAACAAGGAGAATGTAAGATTGAATATCAGGAGGTTGTTGAAAAGGATAAAAGATAATAGTATGATAGGAGAGGTAGTCAAGTGTGTTGCCCAGGTATGACAGTGATGAAATGAGGTGAAGAGCAAGGATTATGAATGATATGTTAGCAGAAATGTGAGGAATGAGATGGAAAGATGAAATGAATTATATAAGAGTGATGGACTGCATTTGAATGGTTTTGGGGTGAATCATTTGGAAATGCTGCTGCTGCTGCTGGAAGGGAAAGTAATAAGTGCAGAGAATGAATTTGAGCAAGTAAGAAGCAATATGAAAGAGTCAGGACAGTAAGGAAGGAGAGGTTTGGTACTTATGAATGGATAAGTGGGTAGCATAAGTATAGAGAATGAGAGAACAAATGTGTAAGACAAACAGGGAAATGGAAAACTTAGGGTGGACAGAAGAACACAGCATGAGAAAGGTTGATGTTCAAAGAGGACATGAATTCATGTGCAGACAAGAAGGGAATGAGATGAGTAAGGAGAAAAAGAAATGGCCTGGGGAAAGTACAGAGAAATCACATGTAATAAGTAGTATCAGTGAAACTTGTTATAGACCCAAGAATGAGCTGTTATGTTTGTGTATGAATGCTAGAAGTAGCAGAAACAAGGGAAATGAAATGGTTGCATTGACTGATATTGTTCACCCAAAAATTGTTGGAATAAATGAGATATGGTTGGATGAGGATGACATCCTGACAAGAATAGAGATGGAAGGGTATTATTATTATTATGTGACACCTCCAGAGAGTCCAAAGGCTCATCGAGGGAGAGTGTGCCAACAGCATCGAATGATTGAGCCCCTTCCAAATACTAACCACGCTCAAACTTGCTTAACTTTTGCAAGCCATTAGTAGTAGAGGCTCTACCAACCAACCAACCTTTGCTGGCAAATGATGTATTTATTTGTCAGCAAAGAGGAGGTGGAGTGCTATAGATGATAGAAAGGGAGGTGGAGTGCTATATAGATGATAGAAAAAAAGTAATGTCCATACAAGATAGAAATGCAAGAGGGAAATAGTGGCAGTGGGTTTAAGGCAGTATGATAGAGGTGAACAGAATTAAATACCAGCTGCTATACTTACAAATACTGCTATGCACCTGATAACGTGGAGGTGACCATGAAACCTATAAGCAAATTAGCCAAGAAAATAGGAAAACGGTGATCATTACAGAAAGTTATGGACAAATTTAATTATGGCAATATAGACTGGGATGATGAGATAACAACTGAAAGTAAAGAAAATGAATTTCTCGAGTTTTTGAGGGACATCTACTTCAGGTAGTATGCAACAGAGGGCATGTATGGATTGAGGGTCTTGTATTTCATTATCTCATCATAAAATGTTATTATATATGAGGTGTTAAATTCCACTTCAATTTGTGAAAGTCGCCATCAGATGATTACCTGGGTGGTTTCCAGCTGTGTCAGGAATTCTGTGAGAAAAGGGAATATGCAGAACTACAATGCCGGTGATAATGAGAAGCTGAGGAGACAGATCGCAGCTGTAGCATGGAATGAAAATGCAGTATGGGTGGAAAGGAAATCAATGCTGCTTGGGTGATTTCAAGAACTATTTAGTAAAAGCAATGTCAAAATGTATTCCAGAGATCAGACAGTTAAATAAGGTAGGTGCAAAATGGATAAATGAAGAGTTACGCATGCAGTACAGTGAAAGAAGGCATTATTGAGGCAACATAAGATGAGTGGTATTGATTTACCACTATGAGGGTAGCAAATGTGCAGTATGAGCAGTATAATGGTTAGCTAATGAAGCCAAAAAAAAAAAAACCTAGTGAGTTCTAATATGTAGCTAGCAAAAAAAAATCATAGGATGACACTGATTGAAGAAAATGGTATAATGACAACACTGCTGTGGAGAATATGGTTCAACATGGAAAGTTTAAGAGCACTGGTGATGAGGAAGACAGATTAACTGTGAGTTAGGAAGAGTTATATGGAGGATTTGTGCAAACTTATTATTATTATTATTATTATTATTATTATACACCTCCAGGGAGTCCAAAGACTCATCGAGGGAGAGTGTGCCAACAGCATCGAACGATTGGTCCCCTTCTAACTACTAACCGTGCTCAAACTTACTTAACTGAGCCATTAGTAGCAGAGGCTCTACCAATCGACCAACCTTTGCCGGCAACTTGATGTTAATAAGGCTGTGGGACTTGATATATCACCATGTATTTTGAAGGAATGTGCCAGGGAGTTGGCTTGACATATTTATTTAATATGAGTATTATACTGGGTGAAGTTACAAGGGAAAGGAAGGAAGGTAAGATTGTACCACTTCATAAGGGAGGAGACAGAACTCAATCATTAATCTGTGTGCCATATGTGGTTAACATGTTGGAGAATCCAGAATTGGATTGACAACAGTGCAATTATCTTTGATTATAATAGCACATAATTTTAGCATGGATTTGCTAAAAGGAAATCATGTTTTAGTAATCTACAGGGGAGGGGGGACTGAAAAGTTATGATAAACACCTAAAACAAAAATGATATTAAAGCAACTGATATAACCACAAGAAAGAACATATCTTAATACCCTTTAGCCTCTATGTTTCATCAAATTGTAATAATTTGTTATTTTTCTTTTAGGATATAAGAAGACATGCCAGAGGTTTTGAAGAAATTTGAAGACACAGAAGTGCAGGCAATATTCTAGTGATTTGTGCTGCAAGTAAAGTCCATAACTGAGATTCATCAAACTTTGTGTGAGACTGTAAGGGACTGTGCCCCAGAACAGCCAACAGTTGCCAGACAGAGGTTAAGTTTAAAACTCATCTCAAGAAAACAGATAACCCAGGTCAAAAAGACCTACTGTGATCACACCTGAAAATATTGATGCAATGCATGCCATGATGAAAGACGAATACTAGCCAAAAACATTGCAAAGACTTTGGATATTGAAGGAACAAGTTGGGGTCATTATCCACCAACATCTGGACATGCAGAACTTCTCAGTGAAGTGAGTTTCCAAATGTCTGAATGCTGACCAAAAGAGAATGTGTGCTGTCCTCAAGGGATTTTAGATCATTTTGAGAAATCAGGTGCAAACACTTTGGCATGTATTGTGATTGTTGATGATAAATGGTTTCATCCCTTTGTCCCAGACACCAAACAAGAGTCAACAGAATGGAGACACAAAGGTTCTCCATGGCCAAAGAAGTTCCAAACCCAAAAGTAAGCAGAGAAGGTTCTTGCCATTGTCTTTTGGGATATGGAGGTGTAATATTTACCAAGTACCTCAAAAAAGGTGAAACTGTTACAGCAGCAGTTTATTCAACAGCTCTGAAAGAATTGAAGGAGGTAATGAAGGAAAAATGCAGTGGGAAACTGGGCAGATTCATGTTGCTTTTGCAAAACAACTCATTGCTCACACTGCTCATAAAACCCGAAAGATAATACAACTTGGGCTTTCAATGTCTGCCTCACCCACCCTATTCACCAGACCTGGATCCATCTCACTATTTTCTATTTCCAAATTTAAAGAAACACTTGAAAGGAACAAAATTTACCACAGATGATGAAGTCATATTTGTAGCTGAGGATAGTTTGTGCAACAAGGGAAAGATTTTTTTAGAGGATTACAAATGATGCAGCAGCATTATAACAAATATATAACACTTCATGGGGAATGTGTAAAACAATGTGTAAGTTACATGGATCTACATCAATTCCTTCATGGTGATTATCACAACTTTTCAGAACACCCTTGTACTTACTGATTACAATAAGGTGACAGCTGCATTATATGAAGGTGATGGATACAGAGTAGTATATTTAGCTGACAATCAAATTAGAGTAGACTGGGTTGGTATTAGACTAGTGCATTGGATTGGAGTATGGGTATCTGAAAGATGTTAGCAAGTTGTGTATGGGGAAGCAATATCCCAGAATAGGAAAGTCACTAGTAGTGCACTTCAGGGATCAGTTTTAGGGCCATTGCTGTTTAACCTGTATGTTAATGATATTTGGGAAGATTTGAATGGGGATATTCCATTGTTTGCAGATAATGCAAAGTTGGGATGAACTATGAGGACTAGAGGAGATGTTGTGGCCTTACAAGACGACTCGAATAGACTGAGAGGGAATGGGCACAAGAGTGAACATACCAGTTCAATGTGGCAAAATGTAAGGTTTTAAATTTTGGAAAACAAAGATGGGATGTAAAATTTACTCTTGGTGGGGATATATTTTGTTTAGGTGGAGGAAATATAATGTGGAGATCCTCTAAAATTTAGAGGACAAATTGTCACAAAAATGTGAGGACAACACAATGCATTCTGGCAATGATGAAGAGGACACTGATTTGTAGAAGTAAGGAGATTTTGGTTCAATTGTATAAGGCCTTGATTAAGCTATATATGGACTACTGTGCACAGGTTTGGTGATGTGGTTTTCAAAAGGATGAAGAGATGCTGAAAGGGGTCCAGAGGTAGCAGTTAGCTAAGGTAGTTCCTCATTTCTGAAATGTTGAGTATGAAGAAAGATAGAGAAGTTGCAATTTACAGAGTCTAGTGGATAGGAGGAAGGGGAGGAGGAGTTATGACAGAAATGTACTAGTTGGTAAGGGATTGTTATAGGATTAACACTGAAAAGGTTTTTTTGTAAAATCGTGGGGGATGGGGGGGTCCCAGAGGTCATCTCTGGAAGCTGTATAAGAGGGATGCGAGCAAGGAAGTGAGAAGTGCAGTTTTTTTTTTTTTTGCATGGAGAATTGTGACTGATTGGAATGCACTCTCTGAGAGTGTGGTGTCTGCACAGAATTTGAACATATTTAAGGAACAGTATGATGAGCTCTGCGTATGACAAAGGGACCTCCCGAGATGAATCTCTGACTCCACAGAGGTCTTGGGATAATAATAATAACTGGTGAATGCATAGTTATTATTATTATTCCATTATTATTATTAAGTTTAACACACATAATACACATAATATGTTTATTATGTTTAAATCTCTCATTCTTATAAGCAGAATAAGCTATGGCAGTTTGCAACCTCAGTTCTTGGCAGGAGAATTGCAGTTTGGATAATAAAATAGCAGACAGAAAGTCAAAGTTCAGATAATCAGCAAAACAATCTCTTGAATCTATAAATTTAAAACTGTAAGTTTGGCTACAAAGATCGAACACTTTTCTTAGCTATTTAAACAAGCAACACAAGTGTTTATAATTCATGACCAAAATTAAAAAAAAATTTCTTTACTGTTCTTAGATGTACTCGTGACTTTCCTTCCTTCCTTCACCCTGCATATACTGGTCATTTTATACATATAGACTCCCACTGCAACCCAGCACTATGGGACAATAAATATGCTTAAAAAAAGAACTGAAGTGGATAAAAATCTTTGTTAAAAATGATATAATAAAATGAAAACTGACAACATATGGAAAAAAAAAAGATTTCAACAAATCTATATTTAAGCTTATATTTAAGGTCAATCAGAAAAAATAAACCTATAAAACTGAATATTTATTTAGCCCATCCCCAGAGATACCTTCCTATCTCTAACATCCAGGAATATACCAAATTAAACATGTGTAACCTTCCAAACATTGGTGAAACTTGTCATACAGTTGATATCAGAAAAAAATAACACAAAAAACCATATCCACCTAATCCATCCTGTGAAAACAGGCCTTTCCAACTATGCACTAGTGGAGAAATTCTACAGAACTTGGAAAGGCATTTAACTGTTACACTACAAAGAACCTGGAATGAAAGAAAATGTAAAGAGGAATGTGAAACGTTCATAAAATAACCAAAGTTAAATGAAAATGATATGTAAAAGTTTTGGACAACACAAGGATATTCCTCCCAATGTACATTGTCTAGCATACCTCAGTCAGGTAACATTGATCTTAACAGAATCAGTAATACACTGGGGGGGGAAAAAAGAAAGAAAATTAACAAGAGATAATGGCAATTTGAAAAACATTATCTTCAAAGAGCCAACAAGAGCTACTAGAGATCTTTTTTTTTTTTTTGTTAAATATATATTGTCCCCCTTATTCAAAAACCACTAATGTGCAGAAATGACAATTTTGACTTAAATGCAGATCTCAGTTTAATTTCAAACAATCTGTGTTGTGACAGAACTATGATATGTAGTGATGTTGCTGTATAACAGTTAAGAAAGTTCAAGTGATTTGATTTCCTGAATTTAAAACTTTAACTGTGATTTTCTCAAAAGTAGTAAAATGCCCATCCACTATAATCAATATCAATGTATTAAACAATAAAACTGGAACAAATCCTGAAACACATCCCAACTCAGAATTACCAGAGTTCAAGAATGGTAGCATCAACATAAGAAGCCTGAATGGCAAAGAAATGGAACTGGCAGAAGAATTGCATAAGTACCAGATCGACATAATAGGAGTGACTGAAACAAAAAAAAGACAAAAACTGGTGAGATCTTTTTAGCAATAAATACAGACTGTTATATTCAGGCAATAACAATCAGGGAAAAGAAGGATTAGCTATAGGATTAAATACAAGGCTTATCTTCTTAAATGGCAGGCAATATCAAGTAGAGTGATGGGGGCAAATATCAGAAAGGGGAACTGAACAATGAGACTTATTTGCACCTATAATCCCACAGAAGGTTCTACTAAGGTAGAAGCAGAGGAATTGTGCCAGAGGCTTTAAGAAAGCAACTGGCACAATGAAAAAGAAAAAGTTGGTCCTTGTTGATCTAAATAGAAGAGTAGGAAATGATTGCCAGACACAGAAATATTATTATTATCATCATCATTCAGGCCTCCACGGAGTCAACAGACTCATCGTGGGAGGTCCTTCCTAGGAAACACAGTCTATCATACTACTCCTTAAACTCACTGACCATTCCTGCTCTCACCACTCTATCAGGCAATATATCCCACGAATCCAGCATCCTCCATGCAAAGAAACCACTCCTCATTCTTGCTCAGCTTCATTTCATACTTTCCAGAAATGGCCCCTTGTCATCGCTCCTTCTTGCTGCTCCACCAAGTGAAAAACCTCCCCAGCATCCACCCTGTAACTGCCTCTCAACAGTTTAAAAGTGTCAATCATATCACCTCTCCTTCTTCTATCCAACAAACTCTGCAGTCCACATTTCCTCAGCCGATCCTCATAATTATAACATTGTACAGTCCTGAAACCATCTTCGTTATCTGCCTCTGCACCCTTTCCGCAGTCAATTTATCCCCTTCTTGGGGACCAAATTTGAGAACAATAGTCTAAGTGTGGTCTGATCATCTTATACAACAGAATGATAACTCTTCTATCTCTGCAGGCCAGCATCCTTCTCAGTATTGTAGCAATCCTCTGGGTTACCTTCACCACCTTTGCAATATGCCCCCTAAATTTCAGTTTTCTATTGATCATCACCCCCAGATCTCTTGTCTCACCTACTTCCTCCAGTACAGCTCCTATAATCGAGTATGCAGTCTCCCATCAATGTATCCCAAACTTCAAGAATTTACATTTTGCTGCATTAAACCGATATCTCCAATCGATTGCCCATCTGTCTAGTTTATTCAAATCCTCTTCAGGGTTGCCACATCTGTACTATTACTAATAACCTTTTCCAGCTTCACATCATCTGCAAACAACTGAATATCTCCTTGCAATCATCCATTGACAATACCACTGATATAAAGGTTGAAAAATACAGGTCCCAGTACTGAGCCCTGGAACCCCACTTGTAACCTTCTGTTTCCTTGATATTGTCCCACCATACACAACCCTCTAACACCTACCAGACAGCCAATCCTGAATCCAGTTGACTAACCCAACATATAAACCCATGTGCTGTAACTTAAATATCAACTTATCATATGGCACCCTGTCAAATGCCTTCGCAAAATCCTAAAAAATGGCAGTGTATGCCTTTCCCTCATCAACTACTCTTGTCGCTTTATTATAAAAGGCAATCATATTACTTAAGCAAGAGAGCCCCTTAACAAATCCATGTTAATTCTCGCAGATAACATTACCCTCATCTGCACAATGCTGAATACAGTCCCTCACTAATTTCTCCAAGATCTTAACAACTAATGATGACACACACAAACTGGTCTATAATTAAACACTTCCAGTCTGTTACCACCCTTATGCAATGGCACTATCTTACCTTCCTACCATTCCTTGAGTACCTTTCCTGCAGCCAGATTTTCATTGAAAAGCCAAGTCAAAGGAGCTCAGTTCTTTAGCACATTCTCTCAAAACGCATGGTAAAATACCATCCAGTCCCATGGCTTTAATGACATCCAGAGTACTCAGTATTTGGAACACACTCTCCTCTTGCACCTATACCTCGAACCTGCCCTACCCCTCTAGTATTAAAACCTTCTTCTCCAAGATGAAATACTCAAATAAAGTGCTCACTGAACAACTGCACTATGTCCTCTGCATCAGTCACTTTATTTCCACTTTTATCCCACAATGTCATTCTTCACACAATCATTTCTCCTCTTACTGGCTACATAGCTAAAAAATTCCCTAGGATTTTCTTTGGATCTTAGTGGCAATCTCTTCTCATATTACAGTTTTGCCTTCCTTACCATACTAGTCACTCTCCAGGAGTGAGACTTATATTCTTCATGCATCTGCTTTCCACCCTATATCTCTTCCATAATCTCTTTTTTTACCTGCAATTCCAGTTTGATATCGTTTGTCATCCACTTTATGAGGGTGGTCTGAAAAGTTCTCGGCCTTGACCATAAATGGCAACACTATCGGCAAGTTTTTTTTCTCTAAGTTGGTACCTCTGTCATAAACATCCATGTGAAATTGCATGTCATTCTATCAAGCAGTTTGTTTCATACAGCTGTCCGAATCAAAAGTGTTGTCTATATCCCTTGAAATGGATAAAATTGAGTATCGTGCAGTTATAAAATTCTTTGTAAAAGAGGTTTAATGTCAAAAGAAATTCAAAGTTCATAAACGTTTATGCACACTCTTCTTCTTTGACATTTAAGAAATGGACTGCCAAGTTTAAACGTGGCCATACTAGCATTGAAGTTGATCCACACGAAGGATGTCCAAAAAGTGTAACAACACCAGATATCATTGATCAAGTGCATGATATGGTACTGGATGACCAGCGAGTCAAAGTGTGTGAAATTGCTGAGACTACAGGCATTTCAAAAGAATGTGTAGGATATATTTTGCATGAAGAATTGCAAATGAAAAAGCTTTGCAGAAGATGGGTGTCACGCTTGCGCACAGCAGATCAAAAATGCACTTGCATGAAAATCTCTGAATAATGCTTGGAGCATTTTAACAAGAATAAAACTGATTTTGTGCATCGATTTATTACTATGGATAAAACTTGGATTTACCATTACACACTAGAATCCAAATAGCAGTCACAACAGTGGACAGAAGCCGATTGTTCAGCTTCAAAGAACACAAAGTCAGTTCCATCAGCAGGAAAGGTCATGCCATCGGTGTTTTGGAATGCTAAAGGCATTTTGTTTTTAATTATCTTGAAAAGGGTAAAACAATAACCGGGGAATATTATTCCAATCTTTTAACTAGACTAAATGAAAAAATTTGTGAGAAAAGGCCCGGGTTGTAGAAGAAAAAAATCATCTTTCATCAGGACAATGCACCTGCATACAAAGGTGTTTTGGCAATGGGAAAATTAAGGGATCTGCACTATGAATTGTTGAAACATCCACTGTATTCCCTGCAGAGGGATATTTCGCAGCTGTAGAGGGATATTTTGCAGATCTTACTGAGAACCACTATAGGGATGGGATAATGGCGCTGGAGCATCACTGGAATAAATGTATTAGTCTTAAGGGAGATTATGTTGAAAAATAAAAATAATTTTGAAATTATGAATTTGTTTTTTCATTGTTAGGGCAAAAACTTTTCAGACCACTCTCGTACACCAAACTGTGTCCCCTTCTTCATTTGTGGAATACAGCTTACTATTGCTGCTAACAAATATTCCTTCACTATTTCCTAAGCACTAATGATATTCTGGCTTTCCAATTCCACCCTCCATGGAACTGCCCCAAGTTGATATCTAAGACTATTATAATCACCTGCCTTATTAATTCTACATATGTTCCCTTTTCTTTGATACTCCTGCATACATCTCCCATGTCAAAAGCACATGGTTGCTTTCTCCAACAGGGGGGAGAGATGTCATCTCAGTTATTATCAGCTCTTCTCATGCTATGACCAAATCCAAAATTCTCGAACCTCTTGTTCCCTCTATTACATGTTGCTTAAGACATTGGTCTCTCAAGAATTCTAGAAATTCCATTCCCATATTACTACATGCATTTTTCTCTTCCCAGCTAATATTGCTTTAGTTAAAATCTCCCATAACAAACATTTTTCTTGCACTTGCCAAGCTCAACTTCCTAAACATCTCCTGCTCCCCACCCTCTGTGCTCCTCGTCTTGCCCACCTCTACCTCACACCATATGCTTTTAAAACCATTAGTGTCACTGCCTTCCAAAGTATCCACTCTTAGAGGACATAAGTCATCACTTATCATAAGCAGTTCTCCACCACTACGTTTTCCCCTGCTATCCTGCCGAAAAATGCTGCAACTTGTTACTTCTATTCCTGTTATTATAACATCTTCCATCAATCACATCTCAGAGATCCCAATAATCTTTGGACAGGCTGATGCTATCAGAACCACCAATTCATCTCCTTTATTTCAGATGCTCCTTGCATTAATATAAATTTACCCAAGCATTACCAAATGTATTCCCACAACAGCGCCCCCCCCCCATCCCATCTACCCTGATAATTCTAGTTTCACCACATTGACACACTGACAATAATCTTTGGCTAGGCTGGTGCTATCAGTGCCACCAATTCATCTCCTCTATTCTAGATACCCCTGGCATTAGTATAAAGCATAAAAATGTGATTATACAGATCATTATCCTCTCCAGACTCCACTGGACTCAGTCTTACCTGATGTTGTCCCTCTTCCCCCCAAACACCCATTCTGACAAGAGGCTACCCCTGCTACCATCCACCCATCCTAGGAACTTTAGTATCCCTGCAATGACACACTGACTCATTCAGAAAAAAGTAATCTCTCCAGATGTCTATGTCCTTCCTCATTTAAATGCAAATGGTCTCTCGCATACAGTTCCTTTCTTTCTTCAAATGCCTTCCAAGCATCCACATATTCCAATCCTCTCTTCTGACACATTCTGGCTATTACGATATTCATTATTACTGCTATTCTGATAAGCTCCTGATTATCATACCTGGGTAAAACATACTGTTTCTGCTCTCTGCGTTTTCTTTCATACAACCTCAAGCATGAATCTCAGATCTCTCACCCTCGATTTACAGTGCCTCTCAAGTCATTCGTGCCCACCATCACAATCATTTTGTCCACCCCACTTAATTGCCATAGCCACACTTTCTATCGTTCCTCCAGACAAACACTCCTCTGGCATCCTACTTGCACACCACGGATCATCAAGTCTCCATATATCACACCTCTTACCACTCTGTTCCTTGATTGCTTACCTGTTTCCCTCACTCTGGTTCTCTCTCCTCTAACCCTTTCTCTCAGTGTTTTTCTACTTACCTGCTATCTATCATTCTCATCTCTCTCTCAATCCCTCTCTTCTACTGTTTCCATTCTCTCCTCTTCTATCAATTCCCATAACTTTTTTCTCACTCCTCCTCCGATTTGCCTTGCATTCATCTCTTCCATTAGCCTACTCTCATCTTTCATACTTCTCATCTCATTCACGAGACATTCCACCTCCTCTTTCAACTCATCTATCTCTCTCCTTTTTGTGCAAGTTACTCACTTTTACTCACCATTTACTCACACTTGAATGATTGTGAAAAAACTTCATGATCATTCAAGTTTTCCATACTCTCCGCTGTTATTTTTTCATTCATATTTCACTCGTTATTCTCACCTATCACACTACTCGTCTCTCGAAATTCTTCCGCTCCTGACGAAAGTTAGATATCATAACATCTAACTCACCGAATTCCTCTCATTGCCTACATTTTTATACATATACATGTCCCCCCCCCCTCTCATCTGCTACACATCCAACTGCTGGGATGCATACATGCCACAAAATTCTTTATTATGTTATACAAAATTGAGTCCTTGAATGGGAGAGGACTTGGTGACATGCCATTTGTAATTGGAGCTGTGGCTGCTGCCATCATTAACTTAGTGCCAAGGAACTACTACAACTAAACACTAATGTTATACGCTCTACTGTAAGCTAATTTACTTATGCTATACTACAAGCATAAACAATATTTAAACTATATTCCAAAAACTATATTTTCGGAAAATTTGGAGAAAAGAGCAAATTTAATAATAATGGCAAACACCTATTGGATTTCTGCTCAGGACATGAACTGTTAATTACTAACACTATGTTCTACCATAAAAATGTGCACAAATTCACATGGAGAGAAGAGGCAAGGAATAAGAAAAGTCTCACCAACTATGTTACTGTTGATAGTGATGTTTTCTCTCCAGTGCAAGACACTAGTGTACAGAGGATTTGAAATTGGAAGTGATCATTATTTAGTCTTGAGCAGGATACAATTGAATTTCATACTGAAAAGAAGAACATGCAAGAAAGTTTTAAAGCACATAAAAGTTGAGAAGCTCTCAGATGTGAACTGTAGACAAAAATGCACAAAGATTATTGAAGAAAAAATGAAATAGTTTGAGAACAGGAACCAAACCTTGCAGATTCAGTGGCAAACTCTGAAGAAAATATTGATTGATTCAGCAAGAGAGGCATGTAGTAAGTTGTGTGCAAGGATAGAAAAATCAGAACTCCATGGTGGACACAGGAAGTTAAAGAGGAAGTGAAGGAAAAGAAGAAAGCATATCAAAAGTTCCTGGCAAATAAGTCAGCTTGTGCTCTTAGAGAATACAGAGACAAATGTAAGAAAGCTAAACACTGTGTAAAACTAGTAAACAAAAGTCATGGGAAGACATGGTAAGAACATAGAAAATAAATATCAAGAAGGTTGCAAGATATTCTGGAGGTTGTTGAAGAAGTTCAGAAATGGAGGAAAGAGTGCTGTAAAAGGAATTAGAGTTGAAAAAGGTGACATGAAAAACTGAAGAAAAAGATATCCTTGAAGTATGGAGTAATTACTTTGAAAAATTGCTAAATGAAACAAGAAGTGCTAGCACAGTGGTAAAAAACACTCAACAGGGATGAAGTCAGGAATACATATCTATACTTGAAGAAGAAAAAGCGATCAAAATCCTGAAATGTGAAAAGGCAACAGGAGTAGATGATATTCGACCATAAATGTTCAAGTATGGAGATATAAAAGTCTTGCAGTAGCTGCACTGCATAGTTCAGAAGGCCTGGAAGAGGGACAAATTCCCGGTGATTGGAGTAGAGCTCTCATAGTGCCCATATATAAAAAGGGAAATAAAACAGAATGTGAGAATTACAGAGGTATTTCCCTACTGAGTGTTCCTGGTAAGATTTATGCAAGTATACTTGAGAAACGGTTGAGAAGAATTGTAAAAGAAAAGCTTGGTGAAGAACAAGCTGGATTCCGGCCAAATAGAGGCTGTCAGGATCAGATCTTCAGTTTACGACAAATAGTTAAAAAATCATAGAAATGATATTGTGTTTATTTTGGTTTGGTATGATAATGACAAGCTGAGTAGAAGAGCATTAATAATGAATAGCATGATAGCCAGAATGTGTCAGAAGAGAGGATTGGAATACACGGCTGCTTGGAGAGTATTGGAGGATAGAAAGGAACTGTATGCAAGAGACTGTTTGCATTTGAATGAGGAAAGATGTAAGCATCTGGAGAGACTGCTGTTCTCTGAATGAGTTGGTGTGTCAATGCAGGGAAACTAATAGTACCAGGGTGGATGGCAGCAGAGGTAGCCTCTTGTGGGAATAGGTGCTTGGGAGAATACATCAGTTAATGCTGAGTTCTGTGGAGTCAGGAGGAGATAAGGATAGGTATAGAAACGGTGAGATTTTTATGCTTTATACTAATGGCAGGAGTATCCAGAATAAAGGAGATGAAATGGTGATGCTAATAGAATCGGCCTGTCTGAAGATTATTAGGATCTCTGAGATGTGGTTGACGAAGATGATATAATAACAAGAACAGAAGTAGCATGATACAGCATTTTTAAAAAGGATAGGAAGGGAAAATGCAGTGGTGGAGTACTGCTTATAAGTGATGAATTATGTCCTCTCAGAATAGAGGTTTTGGAGGGCAGTGACACTAATGGTTTTGAAAGTATATGGGGTGCGGTAGAGATGGAAAAGACATGATATGATATTTAGTGGGGTGTTGCTACAGGCCAAGGAGCACAGAGGGCAAGGAGCAGGAGATGTTTAGGCAGTTGAGCTTGGCAAGTGCATGATTGTTATGGGAGATTTTAACTATGCAGTATAAATTGGAGAGAAGAGAATGCATGTAGTAATAAAGGAATGGCATTTCCAGAATTCTTGAGGGACAAATGTCTTAGGCAACATGTAATAGAAGGAACACGAGGTTCAAGAGTTTTGGATTTGGTCATAGCACCAGAAGAGCTGATAATAATTGAGATGGCATCTCTGCCCCCCCCCCCCCCCCTTGTTGGAGTGATTGACCATGTGCTTTTGACATGGAAGATGAATAGACATGCAGGAGTATCAAAGAAAGGGAACATATGTGGAATTATAAGGCAGGTGATTATAATAGTCTTAGATATCAACTTGGGACAGTTTTCCATGGAGGGCAGAATTGGAGGGGCAAGATATCATTAGTGCTTGGGAAACTGTGAAGGAATATTTGTTAGCAGCAATAGTAAGTAGTATTCCACGAGTGAAGAAGAGGACACAATTTGGTGTAAAGTGGATGACGAACAATATCAAACAGGAACTTCAAGTGAAAAAGAGATTATGGAAGAGATACAAGGAAGGGGGATGGTGAAAAGTAGACGCATGAAGAATATAAAACTCAGGCCAGGAGAGTGACTAGTATGGTAAGAAAGGCAAAAACTGGAATATGAGAAAAGATTGGCCCTAAGATCCAAAGAAAATCCTAGAGAATTTTTTAGTTATGTGGTCAGTAGGAGGAGAAATGATTGTGGGATAAAAATGGGAATAGAGTGACTGATGCAGAGGACATAGTGGAGTTGTCCAATGAACACTTTACTGAAGTATTTCGGAGAAGTAGGTTTTAATACTAGAATGATAGGGAAGGGTTGAGGTTCAGAGGTGCAAGAGGAGGCCGAGGTTTAGAGGTGCAAAATACTGAGTACTCTGGATGTCAGTAAAGCTGTGAGACTGGATGGTATTTTGCTACAGGTATTGAATTTAGAAAATGTGCTAAAGAACTGACAGCTCCCTTCACCTGGCTTGTCAATGGAAGTCTTGCTATGGGAAAAGTACCGAAGGAATGGAAGGAAGGTGAGATAGTGCCATTGCATAAGGGTGGGTCAAATTATTGACGTGTTGTTAAGATTTTGGAGAACTTAGTGCGGGACCATATACAGCATTGTGCAGAGGAGGGTACTGTTATTTGTGAGAGTCAACATGGATTTTTTAAGGAGTGCTCTTGCTTTAGTAACATGATTGCCTTTTATAATAGCATGACAAGAGCAGTTGATGAGGGAAAGAGTTATACTGCCATTTTTTTTGGATTTTTCAAAGGCATTTGACAGGATGCCATAATATAAGCTGATATTTCAGTTGTAGCACATGGGTTTAGGTGTCAGGTTAGTCAATTGGATTCAGAATTGGCTATCTGATAGATATCAGAGAGTTGAGTATGATGGTGCAATATCAACGAGGCAGAAGGTTACAAGAGGCATCTCACAGGATCAGTACTGGGACCTGTATTGTTTAATCTATTTATCAATAACATTGTCAGTGGATTGCAGGGGATATTCAGTTGTTTGCAGATGATGTGAAGGTAGGAAGGGTTATTAGTAATAGTGCAGATGTGGCAGCCATGCAAAATGATTGGAATAAACTGGATGGATGAGCATATGAATGGGGTTATCAGTTTAAAGCGGCAAAATATAAAGTCTTGAAGTTTGGGATACATCGATGGGAGGCAGCATACTCGATTATAGGAGCTGTACTGGAGGAAGTAAGTGAGACAAGAGATATGGGGGGGGGGTGATGATTGATCGAAACCTGAAATTCAGGGAAAATATTGCAAAGGTGATGAAGTAACCCAGAGGATTACTGCAATACTGAGAAGGATGCTGACCTGCAGAATTAAAAGAGTTGTCATTCCATTGTATAAAGCCCTGATCAGACCACACTTGGACTATGGTTCTCATATTTGGTCTCCAGCATTTTGAAGGGAATAAATTAACTGTGGAAAGGTAGCTAACAGTTTCTATTAGCTACCTTTTATGCTACCTAACATGTTTAGCTACCTAACATGTTTCAGGTCTATACAATGCTGATTATGAGGATCGGCTGGGGGAATTTGGACTGCAGAATTAGCTACAGAGGTAGCTAACAGTTTCAGGTCTATACAATGCTGATTATGAGGATCGGCTGGGGGAATGTGGACTGCAGAATTTGGTAGACAGAAAAAGAAGAGGTGATATGATTGACACTTTTAAACTGTTGAGAGGTAGTTACAAAGTTGATACTGGGGAGTTCTATTGCTTGGTGGAACAGGGGAAGGAGCGAGGACAAGGGGCCATCCCTGGAAGTTATGAAAGGAAGGTTCCGTGCAGTTAGCCTAGTGACTATGCACTTCGCAACCATATGCCTCAGAAAGTAGTGTCCTGGGTTCGATTCCCATTGC
The DNA here is from genome assembly GCF_054136105.1 of Typopeltis vanoorti. Classification (NCBI taxonomy): domain Eukaryota; kingdom Metazoa; phylum Arthropoda; class Arachnida; order Uropygi; family Thelyphonidae; genus Typopeltis; species Typopeltis vanoorti. The sequence continues at coordinate 118,581,099 of NC_143561.1, read as the reverse complement.
CAACGTGAGGAGCTTAAGGATCTTCCTCAGCCATAGCCAAGTTAGCCGGTCTTGGGTGTGGATAGCAGGGTCCCCCCCCCCAGTTTATTTGGTGTTTTTTCATCCAACAAGCAGGCAAACCAGCCCCATGAACACACACAGATCTACAGCCATAAATACTTAACCCCCCATGAGGGGGCTCAACTTGCCCCAATAGGGACGGGGGAGAAAAGGGAGGAAACTCCATATAAATAAACAAATAAATGAAAGGAAGCTGTGAACAAGAGGGTGTAGAGTAGTTTCTTTGCATGGACGGTGGTTGAACCATGGAATGCATTGCCTGATAGAGTTGTGAGAGTATGACCGGTCAATGAGTAGTATGATAGACTTTGTGTTTCCTTGGAAGGATTTTGAAGGAGTGAAATTTTTAATTTCACTCTTCCATCATTCACATTTTAGTCATCTTCATTCACTAATGCAACTGCATTCCCTTTCTTGCTCTTAGATAACTGTATTTTTGTCCACTCTGTCACTATCATCGTTCATAAATATGCTATATTGCCTTTAACGCATACCATGCTTAAATAATCACTTTTTCACAGAACTGGTAATAGAAGCCCTAGAAAGATCTTTAAAAAAATACTGTTTGGTCTCTACAGTAGGATTCCTGGTAATAATCTCTTGGTTTATGTTTCATGAACAGAATTACTATTTTATATATATATATAATAGTGTGTATATATATTTATATAATTCATCTTCAGCAGTGAAAAATTTAAACACTATTACTCACCATTATGCCATATGCTGATATCTATTAATTAATCAGACCTTTATCCAAGTTACAAATGTTTATCTATCCACAGAATTTAAATTATAGTATGTAGTATTCTGAATTTTATAGGTATCTGCAAAATACACTTTTCCCAAATAAAGTTGTTATCTTTGATAAAATGTAGTTAAATAATCAAAACAAGATCTTCTTTTAACACACTCATGTTGTTTTCCACAGAGATTTCGTTTATTATATTTTAGATTAATGGACTTGTACAAACCCTTGCCACTACTCAATTGATGTATGTTGTCATTATATTTCAAAATATAATGACTGCAGTTCTGTCAGTCTGCCTCACATAATGAATACTACATCTGCTAAGGACAATGCATGGATGTATGAGTGCACACACCAGAAGTGCATGAAGATCTATAACAAAGTAAGGTTAAATTTTCTTTCAATGATAAGGTGGATTAAATGTGACAAAACATAATACTTACAATGAATGTCAACAGAAGATGAACTATCCTTCCAATCAGAATTGTTGTTATTTCTGTGTTGAGCAATTTTAATTACTTCTCCAAGATCAGACAGCCATTTATTTTTCTCTTCTACTGAGCTAAAAGCAAAATTAAAGAACAGAATGTGAATCCCAAATAATATATATATTCATATTTATATATACTGACTATAACCGAGACTAGAATAACAATTAAATTTATTCAAAACACAACATGTTTCATCAGATTGTCTGACTTCTTCAGGTATGGGAACATAGAAAGCAAGTAAACACTATAAGAAACATCGTATCACTATAAAACGACTATTATAAAATCAGTTAGCTTTGAATTGTCGCTACATTCTGTGTTGAAGTTCTATTGCTAAGTAGCTGCGTGTGTCTGATTTTACGCATGTGCCAATATCGGATAGCAGAGCTGAAAGAGTCTGGTAGATTATAGCTGAGGTTATTATTTATGTGCTGAGGGTCCATAACAATTTCCTTAGACTCGACTATTCGTCGCTCCACCTCGTCACGGCATATATGAAGGTTTGAGGTTGTTGTCCAGTTTATCTCATGTTGATGGCCTTCATCATTTGTGTTTACTGAAAACAGTATATGGCTTGACAGGGCACTTGCTCTAGTTCTTTTGTAGGCAATGTCTCTGGTGTTCTTCTAGACATGGGAGGATGGATTTTTCAGTTTGGCCATAGTATTGCTTCCAACAGTCACACGTGATTTTGTACACTCCTGGGAATTGTAGATGGTTGTGAGCTTGTTTGTATTTGCTTAAAATCGATCTTAGTTTAGGAAGAGTAGAGAAACAGGTTTATATGTTGAAATTTCTTAAAAGTCTTCTTAGTTTCGTGGAGAGCGAGCTGATATATGGTAAGGAGATATAACCTTTTGGATTGTCTTGTGTTTCTGAGTTGTTTTGATGGCAGTGGTATAGATGCTTATTAATAGTTTTCGACGAGTAGCCATTACTTGTGAAGGTTCTTTGTAGATGTTGTAGTCCATTTTTTAGATCTTCATCATCTGTCAGTATAGATCTAGCACGATGTGCTAGGGTTGAGATGATACCCATTTTCTGTGCAGGATAGTGATGTGAGGACGCATGCAGGTATCTGTGTGTGTAGATTTTCTAAAGATTGATATTTTAATAGAATCAGATGACTTAGTAAGTCTTACGTCCAGGAAGGGAAGCGATCCATTTTCTTCAATCTCCATTGTTAATTTGATATCTTGGTGGAAGTTGTTTAAATGATTTAAAAAAGGTCATGGTCTCAGATAAGAAATACAGGGTGTTCGGGATAAATTTGACAGTTTCGTAAGGAAAAAGAAAATCTTCTTTGTATCTATTAAATTTAATGAATTGACAAAAAAACATTACAGGCAGAGTTAATTACAATACTATCAACAAGATTTACTCAAAATAACCACCATTAGCATCGATCACAGCTTCAATTCTGCTTCGGAACCTCGAACAAGCTGATGCTACAGTCTCCCTGGGAAGGGCCGCAAAAACTGTTTTAATTTTATCCATTAACTGGGCTTTTGTATTACTGGAAGTGCGATTGGTGTCTTTTTCAACTGCGCCCCATACAAAATAATCCATGGGGTTAAGGTCTGGGGAGTTTGGAGGCCAAACATTTGGACTGGTGAAGTCGTAGAAATTTTCAGACAACCATTTTTGACTTTTCCCAGAGGTGTGGCAAGGGGCCGAATCCTGCTGCCATACATACGGCCTACCATTGGCTACCCTTGTTATCCAGGGCTTGACTACAGTTAGCAACTCCACGAACAAAGCCCGAATTCCAATGCCAGGGTTCTTCAACACCTGTTCCTGCAGATTTGCGAGGAATTCTGCTGTACGAACGCAATCAGATCGTCTGCTAGGGATCTTTCTTCTTGCTACATCCTCGTAGTCACCATTGCAAGTCTCTAGTTCATGCCTGATTGTTTTTACTGTATTCAGGGAGCATTGGGCAGCAGTCGTAATATCCTTATTTTGATGGCGGGCACAAATCATCATGATACAAGTTATTCTCTTCCATGATTCAGGTGGGTTCCAGCTATCCATCCTTTCTGACATCTTGTATATGAATGAAGAAGGGTCCAAACTTTTAAATGAAGAGAAGTGTGTGTTAATACATGTAACTTACGGAAAAATATAATTAATTATAAATATGTCAAATTTATCCCGAACACCCTGTATGTCATCTACAAATCTTAGCCAAATTTTTGGTTTAAGAGTAGCTGAGTATCTTCCCTTCCTGGACGTAAGACTTACTAAGTCATCTGATTCTATTAAAATATCAATCTTCAGAAAATCTACACACACACACAGATAGATACCTGCATGCGTCCTCACATCACTATCCTGCACAGAAAGTGGGTATCATCTCAACCCTAGCACATCGTGCTAGATCTATACTGTCAGATGATGAAGATCTAAAAAATGAACTACAACATCTACAAAGAACCTTCACAAGTAATGGCTACTCGTCGAAAACTATTAATAAGCATCTATACCATCGCCATCAAAACAACTCAGAAACACAAGACAATCCAAAAGGTTATATGTCCTTACCATATATCAGCTCGCTCTCCACGAAACTAAGAAGAATTTTAAGAAAGTTCAACATAAAAACCTGTTTCTCTACTCTTCCTAAACTAAGATCGATTTTAAGCAAACACAAACAAGCTCACAACCATCTACAATTCCCAGGAGTGTACAAAATCACGTGTGACTGTGGGAAGCAATACTATGGCCAAACTGAAAAATCCATCCTCCTATGTCTAGAAGAACACCAGAGACATTGCCTACAGAAGAACTAGAGCAAGTGCCATGTACTGTTTTCAGTAAACACAAATGATGAAGGCCGTCAACATGAGATAAACTGGACAACAACCGCAAACCTTCATATATGCCGTGACGAGGTGGAGCGACGCATAGTCGAGTCTAAGGAAATTGTTATGGACTCTCATCACATAAATAATAACCTCAGCTATAATCTACCGGACTCCTTCAGCTCTGCTATCCGATATTGGCACACGCATAAAATCAGACACACGCAGCTACTTAGCAATAGAACTTCAACACGGAATGTAGCGACAGTTCGAAGCTAACTGATTTTATAATAGTCGTTTTATAGTGATAAGATGTTTCTTATAGTGTTTACTTGCTTTCTATGTTCCCATGACTGAAGAAGTCGGACAATCCGATGAAACATGTTGCGTTTTGAATAAATTGAATTGTTATTCTAGTCTCGGTTATAGTCAGTATATATAAATATGAACATATCCCAGTACCGAGTTAATACTACAAATTGCTATATATATATATATATATATATATATATATATATATATATACATATATATATAAAATATGTATATATATTTTTTGTATATATATGTATATACAAAATATATATATATGTATATATTTTTTTAAAAAATAGATTTAATGACTTAAACCGAGATAACTTATAAAGTTTAATGAGAATAATACTAGTTTCGGCTTATAATAGCCTTCATCAGGTATTCATTAAAGGAAGAGAATAGTAATAAACATTGAAGTATCTAAAAAACTGGGAATTACAGGTAAAAATTGCAACACATCATTGAAACAAAAAACGTTGTATTTGTATATATATGTATATATATATATATATATATATACATATATATGTATATATATTGGAAATTTTTTGTAAAAGTACAACATATATATATATATATATATATATGTATATATATATAATGTTTCAAAGGGATAAATAAGTAATGCTTCATTATATATGCTGCAAAAAATAGTACTGAATAACTATAACAATTCTTGGTTGAATAAAGCATTAATGAAGGTAGATTATGTGCTCGAAATTGGCACTGTATATTTCAAGATAGGTTTTGTAGTGCATGTGAAGGTTTGCTATCATTTTGGAGAAGAAGGGTTGGGACATCTGCTGGACATATCATGTAATTTTATCCCTTAGTTCATCAGGGCTTGAAGGTGGGTCATGGTGGAATAGCCATTCCTTCAACATACCCCAAATGAAGGCATCAAGCGATGTGATATCAGGAGAATGTGAAGTGTACAGGAATTCTGTGAACTTTGAAATGAGCTTCCTGGGGAAGTGTTCTGATAAATGTGCTCTAGAACCACATGATGTATGACAGGCTGCTTTGTCCTGTTGGAATATGTGAACAAAATGGAATTTTTTTTATTTTTTCACACGACACATTGTATGTAAATCCTGGGTGAACAGAACCAACACATTCTCGATGTAGTGTTTGTTATTCAAGGTCACCCTCTTCAATGAAGTATGGCCCAATTATGCCATGGCTGGAAACTCAACAACATTTGGTGACCTTCTCACCATAAAGAGTTTCTCTTGAACAAATTCAGGTCTTGAGAAACCTGTAGGTTCATCTGTTTACATGACCGCTTAGACAGAAATGTGCTTCATCCAAGAACCAGACATTATAGAGAAAGGATGGATCTTCATAGGCATTGGCCAGAATGCATGCAGAGTATTACTGCTGTGCAGCCTAATCTGTTGCTGTTAAACAGCTAATCTGTTTATTGACCTAACTGAATGACATAGGAAAAGGGATCCAGTTCCTTAACGATTCTCTGAAGTGATTTGCTATTCAGCACTGACTGCATTTCAGAGACTGTAACACTTGCTCCAGCACATCCCAGTGATTTTCATTTGTTTTAAGCATTCCTGGTCTCCCTGAATACCCTTTGCACTGTGGAACCTCTCGATTAAGGCAATGATGACACTATTGCTTGGGGCACTTATGGAAATGACAAACAAACTGCTCATAAACCATTGGCTTGGACCATTTGTTCTACCAACTCTGTATGAATAAAAATAATGATCAACAATAAATGTCTTTTCTTACAACATAAACAACATTACTATAAATGTAATGGAGTAGACTCTACATGTTGATTTGATTAGTTTTTTTTTATTTTTTTTTTTTTATATCTTGTGGTGCAAAGACATCAAAGGTTATACTGTGCCAGGACACAGCAGTACATATGGTAATTGGTTAGTAGGACAATCACAAACATCCATGCCCTTGGCAGAATTTGAACCCACAGCCTCTTGGCTGGAAAGCAGGTAAGCTGACCACCCGACTAACTCTATATGTGCTCTTCTATTAATGTGCATGCAGTGAAACAGCATATCTTATACTGAAGAAGGCATCAAAATTTTTGACGCCTCCTTCATCTACTGAAGGAGGTGTCGAAATTCAGCACTTTTTTTTGTACCATATGATGAGGGATGCCAGATGGCATAATGTGTGTGTGAGAGTGGAATTATAGCTAATTCCACTGAAACTTTTTCGTATTTTATTTGAGAATATTAGGTTAACTTTATTGTAGTTTTGTTTTAAATAGGTGTGGGATTGACTTAACGAGTTATTTGTAAGTGGAAGTTGTAGTTTTTTGTTTAAATATGATATTGTTGGCATGCCATCAATGCATGGGTGAACAATGGCTGCAAAAAGCACTTTGTTGAACAATTTGAATTTGCAGGATTTTATTCAGTGCAATGTGTGTGAAATGTATTTCTCGAGAAAATTAAAGGATACGTGGAAGGAAAGTGTCTGTTAGGTGACGAGAAGGCAGCAAATATTATTAGAGTGGATGGTACTGAGAGTAGAATGGAAAATGATGTTATTAATGTTGAACATGTGGGTGTGGAAATAGAGGAAGGAACGAAATGGACATTAATAAAGAAATTGCAATAAAAGAATTGATGCAAAAACAGGTGACTAGTGGTGTAGCAAGGTTCAGTGCTGGGACCATTGCTGTTTATTTTGTACATAAATTATATAGGAAATAACCTGAAAAGAAATATTAGGTTGTTTGCTGATGATGTGAAATTAGGTAGAGTAATAATAGGTATCAGTCTAATCAAGGCAAATGGAGAGCTTTCAGGACAATTTAAGGCTCAATATGGGCAAAAGATAATAGGTATGAGTTTAATGTGAAGAAATGTAAAGTTATGATTTTTAGGAAAAATAGATTAATAGATGAAGCTATCGATTTAGGAGTAGTGGTAGACAGAGAGTTTAAGTTTAGAGGACATATTGCTAAGGTAGCCCATAAAATTATTTGACTATTGAAGAACATATTAACATTTCAAGATAAGGATGTTGTCATTCCTCTGTATAAAGCATTGATATGCCCACATCTGGATTACTGTGCTCAAATCTGGTCCCCTGGGTTTCTTGGGGATGAGGAAGCAATAGAGAGGATTCAAAGGTAAGTGGCCTGTAAAATATTCACTATGAGGACAGATTCAGGGTGTGTGGATTGCAGAAGTTGGTTGACAGGAGAAAAAGATGGGTTATGATAGAAACATTTAAGTTATTTAAAGGTTTATAGGATTGATGCAGGGAAAATGTTACAGCACTTGGCTGGAGAGGCCAGGGATCATCCCTGGAAGTTGAACAAAGGTGTGGTTAGTAGAGGTGTAAGGACTAGCTTTCTTTGCTTGGAGAGTTGTGAATGAGTGGAATGAGTTGCCAGAGACAGTTGTGAGTGCTGTTAATGGGTTCAAGGAAAGATGTGATAGATTGTATGAGTTTTCAGATTCCATATATTCCATATAGGCACCCATATAATAATTATTTATTTCGTATCCAAACACAAGTAGTATAGTAGTAAGTGGTACATCATGATTTACAACAAATTAGGATACATTACAATGAGATTAGCTTAGATTTGGTAGGTGAATTATACAGGGAATAATAATTAAATATGAAAATAAGGAAACCATACATAACTTATATACAATAAACATGGTCAGATGTTCCTCCAGTATCTTGCACAATCAACTGCTCTTTCTGTGCAGGCTATAAGGTCCTCATTTGCACAAGGTGATGGAAGAAAGGGACAAGAAAGAAGGTGTTCCATGGACTGGGTTGTCCCACACTCACAGTTGTCTGGGCCAGTGAGGTAGCCCCATTTGATGAAGTTTTGTTTGCAGCGTCCTGTTGTCCGGAGTCTGTTTAGGCTTTTCCAAGTATTCCAGTCCAAGTGGGCACCACGTGAAAGATGTTTGGCTGTTGGAATACCAGTATTATTTTCAGGATACAGTGCAAGCCATTGTTGAAGTCTTGTCTCTGGGAGGTTGTTAGGTAGTTCAACAGTTGTCAGGAAGCTATGTCGGGATCTTAGTCTTTGGGGCACTGAGGTCTGGCTGAACAGTGGGTGGCGTTCATCATTCATTTGTCTGCTTCTTTCATCAGCTGAGAATGCAGATCTTTGAAATGAAGGGGGTGCAATACCAGCCCAAGTATACAGGTCTTTTAGTGGTGTTGGTTTCAGGCATCCTGTAATTAAGCAGCAGCTTTCATTCAATGCAGGGTCAAGTTTTTCAGCATGGCAGGATCTCGACCATACTGGGCAGGCATATTCAGCAGAAGAATAGCAAAGGGCCAAGGCAGAAGATCTCAGTGCGCTAGGGCTGCACCCCATTTGGAGGAAGTGAGCTTTCTTAGTATGTTATTTCTTGCATTCATTTTTGCCTTTGTTTTTTCTATGTGGGTTTTATATGAGAGGGTGCGATTGAGAGTCACACCGAGGTAGGTTGGTTTCCAGGAATGTTCTATATTAGAGCCTTCCCAAGAAATCTGTAGCTTCCTGTTGGCTTCCTCATTGTTAAGGTGGAAAAGGCCAGTCTGGGTTTTCAAGGGGCTTGGTTTTAGTTGATTGCTGGTATAGTATGTGGTTAGACTATTTAAGGCAAGTGATAGAGTAGTTTCAATGGACTTGAAATTTGTTGACTGAGTAGCTATGGCAAGGTCATCAGCATAGATAAAATTTCTAGTTCCTGAAAAGATGGGGAGATCATTGACGTAGATGTTGAAAAGTAATGGTGATAACACACTTCCCTTCGGGGAGGCCGTTTTTTTGGTGGTGCCAGCAGCTCTTCCTACCCCCCCAAGGTCCACGTAAAAGCATCTGTTTTCCAAGAGTGATTGGATCGGGAGGACAAGGCGATAGTCTCTAGTTATTCTGTATATTTTATTTCTGAGTGTGAGATGGTTTACGGTATCATATGCTGCAGTTAGGTCTACAAAGACTACTCCTGTGGCTAGTTTTTGCTCATAACCATTTACTATATATTGAGTGAGGTTGAGAATTTGTGATGTGCAGGATTTGCCTGGTCTAAAGCCAGCCTACTCAGCAATAAGATGGGGTTCTATTAGGGGTTTGTAGCCTATTCAAAATTAATCGTTCATAGAGTTTAAAGAGGTTGCTGAGTAGTGATATTGGTCTGTAATTTTTTGCTTCGGTTGGGGATTTCCCTGGTTTCAGAAAGGCCACCACTTTGGCATGCCTCCAGATAGTTGGTATCCTTAAGGTTCTGAGGCAAGTGTTGTATAGGTTTAATAACCACTCTTTAGTCCTGGTTCCAAAATGTTTAATCTGTTCATTACAGACATCATCAAGGCCTGCAGATTTTCTAGGTTTTAATAGGTTTATGGCAGCGTTGAGTTCAGTGATGGTGAAATCTGAGTTAATCATATTTTGTTCCTCACTTGGGGTTCTAAGTGTCTTATTTTTTGTGTTTTTTAGTGAATTTTCCATTCAGCAGCAGCTGGTGAGCAATTTGATTAGCTGTTACCTGCGGATGCTCATATGGCTTAGTGAAATCCTTCCTAATTCTGTTGATAAAGTTCCATGCCTTTCTGCTACTATGGGTCATATCAAAGGCTTCTATTACTTTTTTCCATGAGGAATGCCATTCCTCTGCAATCTTGGAACATGATTTTTCTCCTGCTTAGATAGTCTCTTCTGAGAAGGGGTTGGTGTTGTAAAGTTGTAAGTAATCAGCGTACTGGGCTTGTATGTCACTGGAAAGGCCTGGAATGTAGTTGTGCGGCATCCTCGGGGGATGTGTTTGGTGGAGATTTTCCTCAGTATTTTTATGAATTCTGGATACTCTTGAGGGTTTGGAGAGACTTCTTCTATAGAGCAGTCAAGATCTTCCATGAAACTCTTCCAACTAGCTTTTTGGAAATTAAATCGTTGTCTGTAAGGGACAGTGTTAGGCATCATTGCTGGGTTGAATTGAAGCATTACAGGTCTATGTTGAGTATGTGGAATCGGATTTAAAACCTTTTTAACACAGATGTTGGATATTTTTGAGCTAACAAATATGAGGTCAGGGTTATAGCCTCGCTTCCATCTGCTACTGTTGAAAGATTCAGGGAGTTTTGGATTATGTATCAGGTTTAGAGAAAGGTTTTCAGCTCATTTTTCAACAAGTTCTCCATCTTCGTTGGACTTTGTGTAACCCCAGTTAACACTATGGCTGTTAAAGTCACCTAATACAACATTAGTCATGTATGCATTATTATTGAGGAGGATGTCAGGGAAGGAGAAAGCTTCTTCTGGTGGTTTATAGACTGAGGTTATTGAGATATTTTTAAAAGTGATCGTAATAATCTCAATGTTTCTGTTGTTCGTTGAGTCAATGGACGATGGGATCAAGTTCTCTTTCATAAATATTGCACTGCCATATTTATCGTGGGGTATTTCTTTGATGAGTTTCATGCCATGGATGTAAGGTCTTGCAGCACCTTCTCCTCTGTGAGTTTCTTGCAGGCAGAGAGCACATCGCAGTCATTATCTCTGCAAATATTTGCAATGAGATTTTGCTTGACACTGGAGAAACCTTCAATATTAAATGATATGATATAATAGTGTATAAGGCCTTAATAAGGTTTCCCTCCAAATCTTGAATACAGTGGCATATTTTTCTTGTGATAATTCCATGAAAACCTATAGCATATTAAAACTGTAGATGAACAAGCAGGTTTAAGAATCTTAAAAATGTTTCCATAGTATATTTTGAGCCACCACTTCAGATCTCCCTGGTAGCATGGTGGTGAAGTATACTTGACAAGATATTATATCTTTGATTTTTATTCTTTATCCAAGCATGTGCAAAAAGAAGTTTGCACACCATCTAGCATCACAACTAGACTACTTGTATCTAGAAGATGACGACTTCATGCCACATTTACATATCCTTGCACCATATCCCATAATGCACATCATGCTTATTTATGGAGTAAGGTCTAAATTTGGGAGAGGTCACTGCCAGTTTAAAACCTTTAGTTGGGTGTTTCATCAGTGAGAACTTGATGTTAGGAGATTCTTACTGAGAGCTAAATCAATGCAGAAGTTTCCCCATATATATAGCAAAATGGTATTATCACCATATGACAATGCTCTGGATAATAAAACACCGTACCAAGTTTAAAAAAAAAAAAAAAAAAAACGGTTAGAAAATAAACTATACTTGATACAAAATCATATTTTTGTTTTTATCCTTTACTCAAGCACGAACACAGAAACGTTTGCATGTGAAGGAACATCATGACTAGCATACTTATATACAGCAATAAATGACTGCATAAAATTACACACCAGTAGCTTAGTTGTAACATTTTTATATAATGAAACCTGTGGTGAATTCATCACTAAAAAACACATGTACTAACCACAGTGATAATTTTTAACATGTAAATATTTCTTCCCAATTATCTTGGGACATCCTCAGTATAGTAATTTAAACAATACTAGGAATAAAGTACAATTAGGGTACATGATTACAATGGAATCTCAATATGCATGCAGTAACGTGTTATAGAAGTAAATTAAAATAACTGAAAAAAAAAAAACATATATAAATAGACTATTTTACACAATTTTGTATGACAATTTCTCATGCTTTAGGAATAGTAAGAACGTCGTTGCGGTTTAAATTTGGTCTGTGTAGTAGTGCTTCAGCACTTTCTGGATACAACTAGACTACTTATATCTAGAAGATGACGACTTCATCTTCTAGACGTTTGGAGATGTCAAAGGCATCTCCGAACATCTTTCAAAAATTATGAAGAAATACAATTTTGCCACTACTTACAAACCCATCAACCAGATCTATAGCTTGTAAGGGCAAATTCTCACCTCTGATGTTACCTGGTGTTTATGAGATCCCATGCTCCTGCAATTTGTCTTACTTTGGACAGACAGGTAGATCTGTTCAGAAATGCATCTTGGAATATCAAGACCGCATTCGTCTTTTTAAACCACAGAAATCTGGTCTCTCTCAACGCGGAGTTGAAAATCCAAACCATAGGATCCATTGGGAAAAGTCGAAACTTTTACATAGATCTTTATATAAACATGAACGTTTATATAAAGAAAGTGCTGAAGCCCTACTACACAGACCAAATTTAAACTGCAATGACGTTCGTACTATTCCTAAAGTATGGGAAATTGTCATACAAAATTGTGTAAAATAGTCGCTTTATATATGTTGTTATTTTTAATTTATTTTTTATTATTTATTTTTTTTAGTTATATTTTAATTTACATCTATAACACATTACTGCATGCATATTGAGATTCCATTGTAATCATGCACCCTATCTATATGTTATTCCTACTATTGTTTGAATTACTGTACTGAGGATGTCCCAAGATACTTGGGATGAAATATATACGTATTAAAACTTATCACTATGGTTAGTACGTGTGTTTTTTAATGATAGTTGTAACATTACAGCATGCGAAATTTTGTCTGTTTGCTCATGCTTGCATAAAGGATAAAAATAGGAATATAATTTCTTGTTGAATATAATTTACTTTCTAACCAAGCAAATAACCTGCTGTAGCTATCTCTTATCCAAAGTGATGAATACATCCTTTTCTACTTGTATGTAAAAAACATGACATCTGCATTGATTTAGTTCACAGTGTGTATTTCCACATGTCTTGCTACCACTAATGAGACCTCAATGAATGTTGAAACTAATCTGGATACCTCTCCGATAATGAATGGAATCATACCCATCCAAAAGAAAGTGTGCTGTGCATTATGGGATAATGGAGCAATCTGATGTGATCATAGTCATGACATTACTTCATGCGCAAACTTTTGTTTGTCCATGCTTAGATCAAAGATAATAACAATAATATAATTTTTTTCAAAGTATAACTTACTTTTTAATAACAAAAAAAAAACGAACAAAAAAAAAAACTGCTATAGCATAGTGGTGGTGGGTTCAAATCATGTGCTATCTAAAGATCTTAAAGTAAGGGTGAATGCATTCAATAATGCTAGTCAATGTGCAGAGCAGAGTAACCAAAGTAACATTACAGTATTGGAATATTATCCATAGAAAGACTGAGGTGAAGAAGTAATTGATTAATCTTGCATTTGAAGACAGGTAAATGGGAAAAGAGGTGCTAATGATTGAGATATGTTGGATTGTCAAGTAACGGATGTTTTTTTTTTTTTTTTTTTTTTTTTTTTTTTTTTTTTTTTTGAGAAATACAAAATAATGTTATGGAAAACAATGTAGTTCAACTAGTGAAAAAATTTCCATTATCATATGTCACAACATTTCAGCTCATGATCATATTTTCAAGTCTGCAGCACTATATGCAATTATACTGAGTGTAGTGCCATACTGTTTTAATTTTGATATAAGGAAAGGTAGTGTGGCAATGTCTTATACAAGTATAAAATTTGAATTGGATAAGGGAAATGGAAGTGACATGTTATTAGTTCATTTCACTAAGGCACACAATATAAAAATATTACAATAGAAGTTTATGTATAAACTGGAGCAGACGGCTTTGGAAAATAAGAAATGGATAATGTCATACATTTCTGTGAGGGTGGCTGACAGAAATGTATGGAAGTATGAAGAAGAAGTGATGAAGAGACTGAGTGACCAGCAGAATACCACACAGTTCTGTTCTTGGATTATTGATCAGTTTATTTATCAATGAGATTGTGAAATAATGAAGGATGATATCTAACTGTTTGCTGATAATGCTAAGTTTCAGCACAATGAAATTGCTGCATGAGGATCTAAACAGATGTGTTATGCATAAATCACACTATACAACACTGAAACTTGACTTTAGGCAAAAGTAAATGACTTTGGTACAGGTGTTTGTGCTATATACAAAAATGACATCTATATTGTTCCATCACCTACACTTTTTCTCAAGAAATATGTCTTTTTGTTTAATGGAAGTCAGCAGTGAGTCAGCTACTGACTCTCAACTCTCATGTGCATGCAGGTATGAAGGATTAAAATGCAATTTAGTGTAGTTGCTCACTTGATTTTGTTGCACAAATGACAGACTGGAACTTGAGATCAAGGAGGGTTAGATATGATATTAGTGTCAGAAGGGGTTTCAGTTAATGATGTGACTGTTCTGTTTCTGGTTAGTGACAGTGATCATGGACTGACCTGGGAAATAGCTGAGTATATGAACGTTCAAATTCAAAAAAGGTTACATACAGAACTACAAAGGAGGAGATTATATAACCAGCTGAGAAGCAAAGTAGGTTCTGTCCCATGGTATTGATTGCAAGATGGGACATCAGTAGAACATGGGATGCATTTTAAAAATAGTGAAAGATGCAACATCAGAATGTGTCCCTAGAATTTGAGGGACACATTCTGATGTTGCATCAATGTCTTCTATTTTCAAAATGGCAAGGTTCCACCTTGCCATTTTGAAAATAGAAGGAATAGAAGGAATGTAGGATAATTCCATTCATAAGGGTGGTGCAAAGACTAATTTTAGTTAATAACCATCTGTCACCATTTCTGAAGTGGTGATGAAGATTTTGGAAAAGATGATAAGAGCTTGCATACAGAAATGAACTAAGAGTGAATCTATACTTTGCAAAGAACATATGGGTTCACTAAGCAAAAGTCATATTTGAGCAACTTGCTTGCAGTTTATAATAATAATGTTATAGATGAGTTATATATGGAGAATAGATATACTATAATACTTTTGGACTTTGCTAAGGCTTTGCTGTTACATAAATTGGAGGATATGGGATTGCATTATAGACTATTAACTGGATAAGAGGATGACTGACCAACAGCTATCAAAAGGTGTTGTATGGGAGGTAGTGAGAAGTGAGTCTGCATGATTTAAGGTGACCAGTGGTATACCACAGTGATTAGTCTGTGATCTATTGTTATTTAATCTTTATATGAATGATAAAAGGAAGGATTTGACTAGTGACATACAGCTGTTTGCTGATAAGGTAGGCAGGGTAATCAAGAATGCAATGGATATGACACACTTGCAAAATGTTTTGAATAGGCTGGAATTGTGAGCATGTGAAAATAGCCATTGGTTCAATGTTAGTTAATATAAAGTTATGCAGTTTGGTGTGATGAGATATCTAATGGATTATTATATTGGTAGGATTATGCTAAAAGAAACTGATCAGATTAAGGATCTTGGGGTTTTAGTAGATAGGAAGTTGAAGTTTAGTAGAAGGCCATATATTAAAGATTGCAAACACAACTCAGAGGATAACTGCTGAAACAACCATTAACATGTAAAGATAGCAAAGTCATTTTTCCTTTCTACAAGGCAATATTATAATATTACAATATTATGTCAAGTGGACTATTGTGATCAGATCTGGTCTCCTTGTTTCTGAAGTGATGCAGATACACTGGACAGAGTGCAAAGGAGTGTATTAAAGATGATGTCAGGCCTGTGGAATGTAGATTATTAAAATAGATTGAGAATTTGTAGACTGCAGACACTAGAGTAAACAGGAAAAAGAAGGATGATATTGCAGTGACCTATAAACTTCTGAAGGGTCATATAATATACCAGTAGATGTAATTTTTAATTTTATGGAGGGTGGAGAAGAGGATGAGAGGACATCCAATGAAATTGTGAATGAACAAATGCAAATCAGGAAGGGGATGAGAGCTAGATTTTTGTCTCATAGAGTAGCATATGATCGGAATGGATTGCCTTTGGAAATCATGAGTGCAACTAGTGCGAATGAATTCAAGAATAGGTATGACAGTTGGTGTGGGTGATACAGGTCTCCCTCAGTGAGCCCTAAACTAACTGGAAATCTCTGGTAGTAATAATAATATTATTTAAGAGCACACTGAACAGGAACATTCTATATGATTTCGTTTTTCTCATTGACAGCAATTTTATCTTTGTGCATTATCCACAGAGTTCAGATTTTTCCATCGATGCAGATTATTTCACTATATGGTTCTCTGGATGAATCAAACAATAAAGTCTTCAAATTTTTCCACTGAGTCTCCAACGGTTGTCTTCTTTTTAAACTTTTATATTTTTCCCTAATACTATATTTTTATCAGGATCTAGCATATACAAAAGTTATCTAACTCAGATTTTGTTCAACCCTTTTATATACACTTTACTTTTTAATATTGCATACATTTGCATCCTGCTCAAAACTAAAATACAATCAAGTATAGAGTTCAAGCATAGATTCCAAATGTTGCCCATATTAGTATTTTTTAGAAAGGAAGTGACATTATGCAGATGATATAATTATAACTAAAATAGCTTAATTAGTATTTCCTGCATTTTCTCAAACTGGCATCACAGGGTAAGGATATATATGCACAGAGGCATTACATAAGGAAGTTCCAGTGCCCCACTAGTGCACTTAATTGAGTACCTTTGGCTGTGGGACTGAGGACGAGCATTTCTCAGATGTGAAGTAGTCTTATGTGTCCAAATTTAATGAGGTTAGGAGAGCTCTGATTTTTCTGAGTATGGACTGGAGTGGTATCAAAAGTAAGATCAGACAGAGTGGATGCTTACTAATGCCAGAAGTATTTGAAATAAGGGTGATGAATTTTTAATGTTTGTTAACTCAACTTGGCAAAAATTATAGACATTAGTGAGACTCAGTTGACTGAGGATGATATAGACATAGTAAGAGAATGCAAACGATATAGCATTTTCAGAGATGACAGAAGGAACAAGATTGGGGGAGGGGTTTTGCTGATGATAGCAGAAGAAGAAGCTAAAATGAGTAGAAGTAAATCAAGGGAACAGGGATGCAAAGAGAAGATCATTTGAGACTATCCAGTGTGCGAAAGATAAAATATGTAATATGTAATTGGTTGCTGCTATAATTCGGTCGGGTGGGGATTAGCATGATAAGTACAGGTTGAGTAATTGTTATGGGCATTTCAACTATGGGGACATAGACTGAGAGGAGCAATGGTCATGCAGGGGGGGAGGAGGAAATGGAATTTATACAGTTTCTGAGATATAATTACTGAAGCATCGTATAAAGTGGGGTGGGGGGGCATGAGAATCGAAAGTACTGGATCAGAGAACTGAACAGTAGCCAATATAGCTACACTGCCTCTGCTTGGGAGAAGTGATCATGTAGTCTTGAACTGGGAGATTACCAGACAAGCAGAATTTTTTTGTTAAGATGAGATATATGTGGAATTACAAAGCAGGTGATTATAAAAAACTGAGGCATCAGCTTTCAGCAATGCCATGTCATAAATATTTGGAGAGACGGTGGTGGTGCATGGGGAGGTAGTCAAGGGGTGTTTGAAGAGAGCAGTACAGAATGTATAGCCAGAGTTAAAAGGATAAATAAGGTGATAAATCAAGTGAGTTGGATGAATAGCTTTGATGAGTTGGATGATTAGGATTTCTGTGAGCAGCACAAGGGACAGGCAAGAAGAAAGAATGACACATCAGGTAAGTAAGGCTAAAGCTGATTATGAGAGAAAGCTAGCTGATAAAGACAAAAGAAATCCTAAAGAGTTATTTTGTTATGTTATAAATAAAAGAAGGAATGACTATGGAAGGATGACTAAAAAGTGCTGATGATGGGGAGGTTACAGAAGCAAACCAAATAGTTGAATTACTGAGTGAGCATTTCACAGGATGTACCATCTAAGTGGTGATGTTTTAATGCCAGATGTGACATTGACTAATGGGAGAATAGAGGTTGAAGGAATGGAGGTGCTTCATATATTGCAAAACCTCAATGCAAATACACTCATAGGATTAGATGGCATATTGGTCTGTGTATTACGAGACTGTGCAAGGCAATTATCAGCTCCTCTGACCAAACTTTAATTTAAGCCTCAGTACCAGACAGGTGCCAAATGGAGTGGAAAGAGAGCAAAATATTAGACTTTGCAGAGCCATTTAACAGGATTCCAATAGGTGGTGAATTGGATTAAAAGATAGCTGATAGACAGATATCCAAGTGTGAGGCACTTGGTGTAGTTTGTGGAGGAGGCGAGTCCAGGAGAAGTACATGGCTCAGTACTTGGTTCTTTGCTGTTTAATTTGTACATTACTGATATAGGAAATGATCTGGCAGGAAATATTCAGTTGTTTGCTGATGATGATGCTAAACTGAAAAGTGATGGTAAATAAAGGTGTTAGATCCTGCAGGATGATTTAAATAGACTAGCATTATGGGCAAAGGAAAATAGCTGCTAGTTTAACATGGCAAAGTTAAGCTGATGTGCACTTTGGGAAGGGATCACAAGCTATGCACTATATTGATGAAACTGAGCAGCAGGAAATTGAAGAGGCCAGGGACTTGGGGATAATTGCAGACAGGGAGTTGAAGTTATGACATATTGCAAAAGTAGCAAAAACAGAACATAAATTATGTGGGTGGTGAAAAGCACACTAACAAGCAGGGATAAAGAAGTTATTGTTTCCCTATGTAAGGCCACATATGGACTGCTGTGTGCAGATCTGAAGACCCAAATTCTGTGAGGATGAAGTAGTGGAAAGCATCCAGAGATGAGTGAC
Organism: Typopeltis vanoorti; assembly: GCF_054136105.1. Taxonomy (NCBI): domain Eukaryota; kingdom Metazoa; phylum Arthropoda; class Arachnida; order Uropygi; family Thelyphonidae; genus Typopeltis; species Typopeltis vanoorti. The sequence goes on along the minus strand of NC_143561.1, from coordinate 118,562,169 downwards.
AAAGATTGCTGCAAGTCTATGGATGCTTCCTATGAAAATAGACTGACTAACTGTCTGTGGATTTCAAAAGCTAGATGATAGGCAAAAAATACAAAAAAGCATATAAGTTGTTAAAGGGGATTTATAGGAATGACTCTGAAGATTTTTTTTCAGTACATGGAAGGAGAGAGAATGGGGGAGCACTCATCATGGATATTGTGCAAGAGCATAGTTAGTAAGGGTGTTAGGTCTAGATTTTTTGCTTGAAGGGTAGTGAGTTGATGAAATGAGATGCTTGGGTGTGAGTGCTTAGTCCATGAATGAGTTTCAGGAGGCCTGATATGCGAATCCATTATGCGAATAATCCTGATATCCATTATGCGAATAATGGATTTCCCATGATAATACCTCTATTATTGTTCAGGTATTTCCACACCATGGAGATACTTGTGTAATAATAATATTACCAGGGTTTAACATGACACTATATCTAACAAAGTATACCCAGTGGCGTATTTAGGTATTTGCCACCCCTAGGCCTGCAGAAAGTGCCACCCCTCATGACCTGCCCATAGGCAGGTCATGATCCCAACCTCCAGTGACTGAAGTTGCTATAGAATCCCACTTGCTCTTCACGTCACATAACTTTCTTCTGGTTGGTGTCATTTTCAATTTTGGACAAAGTGAAAATTATTTCCACCCATCCCTCACAAAGACTCCGACAGGCATCGTCACAAGCTGACCAACGAGTAGGTGAAGGATGTTTGATTACTTTTGCAAAAGTTTCCAGGTGCTTTTTTAGAACACTCCACTGATGTGTTGAAGATGTGAAAATACGTACAGTTTCTAAAGGACATAAAAAAATGCAGAAGAGTATGGACAGGGTTCGGCAGCACAAGTACCAATTTGAGACAGAGAATATCCAGCGCATGGTATGAATTCTGCCAATGGATTTATTTCACAAATTCTTGCTTGCAGTCCTGTGTACTTGCCTGACATGTTACTAGCATTATCATATGCCTGCCCTGCAATTTGCTACATCAATTCCAAGCTCGTTTAATGAAGTCAATACCGCCTCTTGTAACTCTTCAGATTTGTAATTTACGTTAGGAATGAAATGCAAGAAATGTTCCACAGAAGTTCCATGTTCTTTCACATATCGTACAATGAAGGACAGCTGATCAACATGAGACAAGTCTAGTGTTGACTCAACACTTATGGACTAGTACTACGCTATTTTAAGTTCTTCCACAATAAATTTGATTACTTTCTCGCCCGTTATTTTAATAAATACCTCATGCGTGGCAAAGGAAAGATAGGAAACAAAACTTTTTCCTTTTTTTCCCCAATTTTGGCAATGTGCTCAGCAAGAAAGGGATCAAATTCACTAATTCCTAGTGCCTTTGTGTCAAGTTACTGACAACGATACAGTAGCTTTCCGTGCACATGTCTCGGTCTGTATAGTTATGCAGAATCTGATTACATGCCAATATGCTTGCAGACTAAACTTACAATGAGGAAAAGAAAAATATTTCTCTATTTGTGAGTAGATGCGGCATATAAGGAACATGTTATAACTAAAAAATGAGAGCCTGGAAATTTCCGCCGCCCCTCAAAATTTGCTGCTCTAGGACTGGGCCTATAGCTAAATACACCACTGAGTATACCATGTAATGTTTGGTACATCTGTTAGGTGTAGCATAACACACTAGGCACAGATGAATTAGCAGTTCATTGCCACATCACATGGTACATCATTAGATACTGTGTTATGTGGATCCCTGAGGATGTTCAAGTGACTTAAATGAAATACTACAATAAAAAATAACCAGTTTTACTGGTCTAATATATTAATCCATGAAGTTTTCTTATGACATACAGCATTTATGATAATAATCATGAGGCAGAGCACCAAAACAGCTGCTTCTGTACATTACTGAAATTTGAAACTAGCTGAGAGGGTATTTATATGTGTATATATAAAAGAGCATACCTAGCTATTAATTGTATTTCTTTTGAATTCCAGGAAATAATAAAGCACTGAGATGATCCTGCTTCACACTGTACTTCATGCACACTTATTTCTTTCACTGACTTTTGAACCAGAACTCTGAACTGAGGGAAGGGTGTAGAAGCTCGAGTAGTATAAAGTAATACATCTGAAAACTAAATAAAAACAGAGTCTACAGTTGATACATAGATAATGATCTTCAATGTGTATCATTATCAGTCAATAAGGATAGTAATGATATTACACTGTGTTGGTAAACATAACAAAGTAAAGTGATATATCTGAAATTAATATGTTTTTAAGCATTCAGATCTTCAGGAAATTACCACAAAATTAGCTTACACGGTGGTATCTCACTAATCCGAACCCTCCAGTAATCCAAACTGCGGTTTGAAAGAAAAAAAGTTTTATTTATTACGTATTATTATTTTGTGTACTATTATTTTCATTTAATAATTATTATTTTAACTATTATTATTTATTTTATTATTAGTACAGTACGGTATTTTTTTCATACTGTCGATTGTACGTTTATATTGGAGGCCTATTTTGATGTATTGTGTGTTCACAATTGCTTTTTTATACTGTACAGTACATACTGTATTGTCGGCATGAATCACAAATATACACAAAAAGAGGAAATTCAAAAGATGCATAATTTAGTTAAAAATATAAATCTAGATGTTGAAATTTCACAAACAGATGTTACGGAATGGATTACAGGTAGAACCGAAAGTGAATTCGAAATTAAATCAGATGCTGAAATTAAAAATATGACACTACAGAATGAATTAGAAGACGATGATGACAATGAAGAACTCGAAGAAAAAAAATTGAAACATGAAGTGGCAGCACAGTTTTAATGTGTGTATAGAATGGGCTAAGCAGAATGATATGCCATTCCACAAAATTTTATTGCTAATGCAGCTCCGAGAAGAAGCATTTGAAAAAAAGTTTAGCTTCCAAAAAGCAAAAGAAAATCAGTGACTTTTTACAAAAAAATAAAAAACTTTTTTTGCGTGTTATTTTGTGAAACTTTTTTTTTGGTTGTGTTCAAGGAAGTGATATTTTTTATGCAAATTAAGTTTCGTACTGAACTACGCAATTTTATTAAATCAGAATCGTTAATACAGTACAGGTATGTTCAAATTAAATTTTTTACTAAAATAAACTTGTGTACCGTATTTTTTTTAAATTTACATTACAGTATAGTAGCTTTTTTTCTATCAGTTACTTCATTTATTTACAGAATTAAATTGATGTACCATTAGAATCTGATTATTTTTGTCTTAAATGCTAGTGAATGTTATCTCTTGGGGAAAATTCGCTAATCCGAACGAGTAATACCACTGTACTCTTAAAGAATGTGACTCAACCATAAGTAATAAAAATTAAAAACAATGACAAATATCTGTGTTTCTATCCAAGAAGGAAGTGCTGTAGAAAAAAACTGAAGAAATCCTACTTGAGTACACACCCATAAAAGGAGTTGTCAGTTTAAATACCTAGGCAATATCTTTAAAAGATGGCAGATGAAGACAGGATGTTAGAACAAATATTGCAAAAGCCAAAACAGCACTCCTAAAACTAGGTCAGATTACAAGCTTACAATTACAAACAGGTTACAATTGCAAACAAGCTTAAAATTGCAAACAGGTTATGCCTTAATGCACTAGTCAATTCAATACTTCTATAAGGAAGTGAAACTTGGAATTCCTCCTAAAACTCCTAAAGATACCAAACACTGGCCACATTACAAATTTTGAAGTAAGACAAAGAATCAATTCTTTCGCCAGTCCAAGAGATAAAATCATAACTAAGGCTGAAAGGAAACAACTTACGTGGCTTGGTCATATCAGCAGATTAAATGGTCTACCAATACAAGTTCTTGAAGTTCTTATTCCAGAACTCAAAAAAGAGACAGACCTAGAATAAACCAGATAGGCAATATAAAAAAATTGGACAGTGTTTCACTTACAGAGTCCAAAGCAAAGTGTTAATCAAGGACTGGTGGAAGATTTCTATAAGGAATATTATTATTTTATTATTACCGAAGATTCCATGGAGTCAGAGACTCATCTAAGAGGTCGGAATTTTTAATCCCCCCCCCCCCCCCAATTGGTTAGACTATAATAAATTTAGTTCAATCCTTTATCAAAGCGTAAGCAAACAAAGTTTGCGCCTGAAGTATCTTCAGGACTGAGGCAACTCATAGTAAAGGTGGACCAAGCTCTCATCACTCCTTGTCTCAGTATCTCCCATAATGCAAAACACATCTCCTTGTGGCCATGTATAATGCTATGCATTAAGGGAAGGGCCACTAGTCAGATCAGTTAAGTTGTTTCCTTTCAGTCTTAGCTATGATGTTATCTCTTGGACTGGCGAAAGAAATGATTCTTATTCTTACTTCAAAATTCGTAATGTGGTCAGTGTTTGGTATCTTCAGGAGTTTTAGGAGGAAGTCCAAGTTTCACTTCCTTATAGAAGTATTGAATTGACTAGTGCATTAAAGCATAACCTGTTTTCAATTGTAAGCTTTTAATTTGTTTCTATATTCGGCAAGAAACTACAATAGTTTCGGCAGATCCAAGCGTAAGCAAGCCTTTCGTGACAGGGGCAACTCGTAGTAAAGGTGAAGAAAGCTCTGATCACTACCCTTAGTATTTCCCATAATGTAAAACACATCTCCTAGTGGACATGTATGATGTTATGCATTATGGGGGGGGTCACTACCCAGACCGGTTTCAAACCTTTTTGAGGTCTCGTCAGTCAGTGGGAGCCAGACCAAGATGTAAATACTCAGGTTGAAGTGATGCAGAACTTATACTTTACCATATGAGTTGCTAAAAAAAGGTGTCACATCACAAAAAGAATTACTGAAAAAGGGAACCAAAAGGCTTCACTTCGGCGATGCAAAACTCGTATGGTAAAGTATAAGTTCTGCATCACTTCAACATGAGTATTTACATCTTGGTCTGGCTCCTACTGACGAGACCTCAAAAAAGGTCAAAACAGGTCTCAGTAGTAATGCTCCCATAATGTATAACATCAGAGCTTACTCCACCTTTATTATGAGTTGCCCCTGTTATGAAAGGTTTGCTTACGCTTGGATCCGCCGAAACTTTTATAGTTTCTATAGAACCAATGCAAAGAGCAGTGGACTGAGAGGGCAACCTTGCTTGATCCTTTTTGAATTTTTACTGGGTCTGGCAGGAACCCATTAACTAGGAGGAAGGTGGTTGAATTGGCATTGGCTACTTTGGTAGCAGTTTTTTACCTACACCAATTTGCTGGAGAATGTGGAATAAAAAGGGATGCTGGACATTATCAAATGCTTGATTAAGGTCTACTGATAGCACTGCCACTGACTGCTTTTTTGTGTTAACTAAGTGGATTAGATCACTTGGCAGAAATAGACTGAATTCTACTGCTCGATCTGGTACTCCATACACGTGTGTACTTTTAATTATATATTTCATTCCCACTTTGATCCTGTTAGTGATAATGCAGAAAAATATCTTGTAGTCAGTATTAGATTGAGAAATAGGTCTCCAGCTGCTGATTAAGGTGTGATCTCTATTAGGTTTAGGAATGACGACAGTATGGCTTGCTACAAATTCACCTGGTATGTGTCCTGATGAGAGAAAGGAATTAAATAGTGTAACTAGAATGGAAAGAATAAAATCCCAGGCTTCACGATAAAGTTCTATCCCTAGACCATCAGGTCCTGGGGATTTTCTTGTCTGGCATTCTTTATAGACTGTGGTAACTTCAGATGCTATAATGGGGGCTGTCAAGCCCATCTTGGACATGAACAGGAAAGCCATTAATGTTCCAAGGGTTGTAATTTCCAACAGTACTATTGTCTTCAAACAGATTTTCATAGTGTTTTTGAAAGGAGTCATGGATGTCTTTAGTGGTGGACATGTCTTCTCCATCGACACAGATTTGAGTGATAGTGCTTTCTTTGCGAAATTTTGTAAATTGTCTATTGAAGAATGCAGCTGAAGGACTATCTGCTAAGTGCTGTTGTATTCTTATCTTAAAATTTCTTTCTTCTACTTGTTTCTTCCTTTCCAGTTCTATTTCTATGTTAATGTTTCTAATGATGTTGCTACATTCTATACCATTGCGTTGGTTTGTTACAAACCAGCTTCTCTCTCTCTCTCTCTTTTTATACAGATCTTTCAACTTTTTCCTTTTTAGGAAAGCCTGTTCCTTTCCCCATTCCATCACATTCTGTTTTACTGAATATGTTTTACTGCTTGTTTGAATTCTAACCACATATCCCGATTCCAAGTAACATTATTCCAATTCAAACAGAGGGTCTGGAATTTAGTTCAAAAGATCAATGGAAAATTTGCTGGAAGTCTCCATGGTCCAGAAGAGATCTCTACTTTTTCCATGCAGTGGAACTTAAATATAAATGGATTATGATCTGATATGTTGATGTCAAGATGTTTTATCCAAATTATGCTATTTATAAGGGAAGAAGAGATATAAATTCGATCAATATGAGTACCAATACCTTGATTCATGTATGTGTAAGCCTGGAGATTAGGATTTTCGAATCCTCCATATGTCTACTAGTTGAGCACTGTCAAGACATGTTTTTAAGTGTCCATATCCCACTTTTTCACTCCTGGGGTGTCCTCCTATTTTGTCTAATGTGAGGTTTTCAATACAATTCCAGTCTCCAACTGCTATGATGTAGTGGGCGCACATATAAATATGGTTTCAATTCCTGGAAGAATTTTTGTCTAACTATTCCCACAAACATCTCACCATGGGCATGGATGTTTGTGATTGTCTGTGATACTAGTGGTGGTGGTCGGCAGTAGATGGCATTGGTGTAGATGTTGAAGGTAATTGCAGTTGGTGAAGACGAAGAGTTGTAGAGTAGATGCCCTCCCTCGATGAGTCTTTGGACTCCCTGGAGGTGTTATGTAATAATAATTCCACTGGATGGATCATAAACATTTATAAACCTTATTACACATCCACAGTATTTCCAATCTATTGTCAAGATTCTCCCTTCTGCATCCCTTGGGATATTACAGAATGACCCAAGGAGGGGGACAAGAATAAGAACTCCTTCTCCAGCCCTGTTAAATCTTCCAAAGCTCCAATAAGAAAGAAGTGGATATCTATCTGTTAAACTTTTTATATCTTTATATATGCAGAAGTATGTTTCTTGGAGAAACAAAAACCTGATATTACGGCGCAGCATAAGTTTCCATATAGTTTCTTGTTTAATTTGCCTATGGAATCCTTGTTCATGTAATGAGGCAATGCAGAAAGGAGATGCTATGATTATTGAAGGGTCACTGGTCTTTAACTTCTAAATTTTGGATGAACCTGATGAGGTCGTCAATCTATGAAGAAGTAATTGTGTAACCTGCTTCTTGTAAACTGTTTTATAGTTGCTTTTCACTACTTCAATTTCATGGCTATCATTTTTGATTTGGAAACTAGTTATTTTCTTTTCATGTAGACGATACCTGTACTGAGAAAACTTTGAATCAGTAAACTTTATTATATTTTTTTTAATTGTATCTCTTGCTTTCTCTTTATTAGCACGAGTTGGTTCTTCATAATCCATAAACTCTTCTGAGCCTGAAGAGTTTTCTTTTGATGATCCACAGCCTTCTCCATCTTTACATTTTTTATTACTTCTTTTTCTTTTAGTTGTAGTTCTTTTTTTTGTTTATCTTCAATTTTTTTTTTATTAATTCATCTTTCCTTTTTGATGATCATGTCTGCATATTAAGTTCCTTCAGTTGTCTTAGTTGTTTTTCTGTTTCTTCTCCAGTTTCTCCTTGTAGAACAGGTGAATATTTCTGCAATCCGTTGTGTAACTGTTCAGTTGTTATTTTAGGTTCATTATTGGTAATTTCAACTGATGTTCCATCAGTATTTGACTGGGAAAGTTGCTCCTGCAGATCGGGAATTTTGGGGCTAATTTCTAACTGTCATGCACTTTTTTTGATTTTACTAAGCGTAGTTTGCTTAAAACACCGTGTTTACTAGACTGAATTGGAAGATCTCGGAACTCTTCATTATGCCTCTCTGATATATATGGTGTTCTAATTGGCTCTACAGGAGCTCCCACTCTTTCTGCGAAAGTTCTAAAAGGCAGGTGTTAACGCAGCGTTCAGAACTTTCACATTTCTGACAGGGTTTGAGGCATTGATTAGCGATATGTCTGATCTCCATGCAGTTGAAACATTTATATTTGGGGCAATTACCACCTAAGTGAACCTATGAACCACAACGCAGGCATTGACGTTGTAGTCCAGGATAGTTTACCATAACTCAGGTTATACTGATGTTGACAAAATTTGGTACAGGTGTCTTTATATCCATTGTGAAGTTGACATCACCAGAAAACAAATTTGGGTCTTCACTTGACAAACCCTTTCGTATGTTACTAATCTTACCCCATTTCGAAAATGTCTGTATAAGAATTTCATTACTATTCTCTCTATATTCCATTGGAAATCTTTCGATTTTTACTGTTTTTACCTCGCTTTGTTCCTTGTTTCCACATCTTTAACAACAATTAAACATTTCCCTCTTGCCATAAGGAGTGAAAGGATAAATCTTGTTTGCGCCGACTATCTCTTTTAAAACCTTAGTTACCCATCTCGCTTCTTCCCATCCGGGTATTTCAATTCCTAGAGTTTGTACCCTTGGAGGAATTGGTACCATTTATCTCAATTGGGAAAAAGACTATAACCTCTGCGTTTAATTGGAAGAAAAAAACTTTCAGTCATAAGACTGAGAATTAAATAATCCTGTGATAAAGAAATAACTCTAAACCACCAGCAAATGTTTTATTTGAGCTACTATAAATGCAGGCCGTAATACCGCTAAAAGTAATCCCATAATGCAGATATTAACTGCACTACCAGCAATCTTAATATTTATTAAAAGAAACCAGTGCTAGTGGGGATGAAACCACCACTAGCACCAGTAAAATAAATTAAAATGAAAAACAAACGAAAGAAAACCAAAGTACTTATCTTGCCGAAAACCGAGATCTCATCAATGGGAGCCAGACCCAGAGGTGGTGATACTAAGGTGGAAGTAATGCAGAAGTCATATCACCATATACCAGTTGATAAAAGGTGTCAACACCTTATTATTAAAATTCTCTGGATTAGAGACAGTTGATGGGAGATTTTTCACTTAGCTATGTTACCAATTATATATTTGGTTTAATCCTTTATCCAAGTGTAAGCAAACCAAGTTTGTACCTGAAGTATTTTCAGGACTGGGGCAACTCGTGGTAAAGGTGGAGTAAGCTCTGATCACTTGCCTTAGTATCTCCTATAATGCAAATCACATCTCCTTGTGGACATGTATAATGTTATGCATTAAATGAAGGGCCAATATTCAGACCGGTTTCGACCTTTATTGAGGTCTCATCAGTGGGAGCCAATATAATTGGTAACATAGCCAAGTGAAAAATCTTCCATTAACTATATCTAATCGAGAGAATTTTAATAATAAGGTGTTGAAACCTTTTGGCAAATAGTATATGGTGATATGACTTCTGCATTACTTCCACTTTAGTATCACCACCTCTGGGTCTGGCTCCCATTGATGAGACCTCAACAAAGTTCGAAACCGGTCTGTGTAGTGGTCTTTCCCTTAATGCATACATGTCCGCAAGGAGATGTGCTTTGCATTATGAGAGACACTAAGGCACGTGATCAGAACTTACTCCGCCTTTACTATGAATTGCCCCAGTCCTGAAAATACTTCAGGCGCAAATTGGTTTGCTTACACTTGGATAAAGGATTAAACCAAATATATAATTGATTCCCAGAATTTGTTGTCTTCACAATTTTGGCAACATGTCCTCTAAATTTTAGATCCTCATCCACTATCAGCCCAAGATCTCTTATTTCCTCCATCTTCAACAATATATCCCCACCAAGAGTAAATTCTACATCCCATCTTTGTTTCCCAAATTTAAAAACCTTATGTTTTGCAACAGTGAACTGGCATCCCTATTCCCATGCCCATTCACTCAATTTATTCAAGTCTTCTTGTAAGGCCACAACACCTTCTCTACTCTTCATATTTTATCCCAACTTTGAATCATCTGCAAACAACTGAATATCCCCATCCAAATCTTTGCCAATATCATTAATATACATGTTAAACAGCAATGGTCCTAAAACAGACCCCTGAGACACACTACTAGTGACTTTTCTCTTCCAGGATATTGCTCCCCCATACACAACTTGCTGATACCTATCAGACAGCTAATCTCCAATCCAATTCACTAGTCTATTATTCCATCCCATCCCATCCACTTTAGTTTGACTATGAACGTATCATGCGGTAATTTATCAAAAGCCTTTGCAAAATCTAAGTCTACTACTGTGTATTCCTCTTCTCTGTCCAATAAAGCCGTCACCTTATTGTAATAAGTAAGCAGATTACTAAAGCATGATCTTCCTTCAGCAAATCCATACTGTCCATCAAAGAATATATGATTGTTGTCAACCCAATTCTGGATCTTGGTTCTCACCACTTTAACACAACATCTGACACACAGATAGGCCTATAATTTGATGCTTGAGTTCTATCACCCGACTTATGTATTGGCACAATTGTGCCTCCTTCCAATCCTTTGGAACGCGACCATTTGCAAGACTCATATTAAACAAATATGTCAAGGCTGTTATGATACATTATTGTGGTGATATACTATCAAGTCCCACAGCCTTATTAACATCAAGTTTTCTCAATTCCCTATATACCTCTTGCTCACTTATAATCAGTCTCTCCAATTCATCATCAGCTGTTCTCAAACTCTCTATGATGTCACATTCACAAGAATGAAAGACCTTTATGAAATGCTCATTAAGTATCTCAAATATATCCTCTGCAGCAATTGTTCTTTCTCCAAGAAATGTCATCCTTTTTTTTGCTGCTACAAATTGAAAGAACTTCTTAAGATTCTTTATGGCTTTGTTAGCTAACTGCTGTTCATGCTTCACTTTTGCTACCTTGCCAACCAAGTCACCCTCCTTGCCTATTGTTTGTAATCCTCATGGAATTGATTATTACCACTCCTCTTATGGTACCTGCATAATACCATTTTCCTCTGTATCGCATGGCTAATCTCTTCATTCATCCACTTCGCACCATCATATTCAACCTTCCGACCCTTGGAATACATTTAGACACTGATTCTACTAGACAGTTCTTGAATATCCCCAAGCTGCACTGATCTCCCTTCCAGCCAACTCTTCATTCCATGCTACACCTGCAAGCTGTCTCCCTCCTGAGCTCCTCATAATCACCAACCCTATAGTTCCACATATACATTTTCCTCACAGAGGTCCTCACTGCTGGCAACATCCAGGTAAACCTTCATGGTCACTCTCACCAACTGGAGGGTAATTTGACACCTCATTTATAATTACATCCTTTAATGAGATGATCAAATCCAAGACCCTCAATCCTTGAGTGCCCTCTGTTACATACTGTCTGAGGTAGTTGTTCCTCAAAAACTCAAGAAACTCATTTTCTTTACTTCCAGTTGCTATCTCATCATCCCAGTCTATACTGCCATAATTAAAATCACCCATAACGATCACCCTTTTCTTATTCTCTTGGCTACATGAAGTGATTATAAATTTCATAATCACTACCATCCACATTACAAGGTCTATAACATCAGACTAAGTATTTGGGATGCAACTCTAGCTCGCCTCTGCGTGGTGCATCCTGGGTAACACTAAAGAGCTAGAACGATATGGCCATCCAGACTCTCTTAGGATCTCCTGGATTAGTGTACATTACTGTTTGCATATGCACGTAACAGTTCATCAAGTTACAATGATGGAAACTAGGACTCATCCTAACAAACAAAAATGCCCTAAGACTCGGTCCCTTGGAAAACTGCTCAGACTCTGCCAGCTGAATATAGAAAGTATCAGCAGGGCTAAGAGTGAATGTCTTACTAGGCTTCTTCATGACAACAGAATTGACATTGCCATCATAGAAGAAACTCATGCAAGCAATTAGTCACAGCTAAGAGAAAGAGGCTCCATTCCAGGTTTCAATCTTATAGGAGAAACACACCATCAGATGCATGGGTAGCCGCCTATTCCTGAAATTCACTCACTAAGCTCTGTTTCATTTCTGCTAGCGATGTTTCAAACTTAACTACCGTTATTATAGAAGTAAACGACCTAAAAATAATTAATGTCTACAAGCCACCATCTAAAAGCTGGCCTGATGAAGTTTTGCCAGCCTTAATGCATCCTGCTGTTTATATTGGAGACTTTAACAGTCATCATACCTAATGGGGTTATAGAGAAACTGATGCAAATGGTGCCAAGCTATCCAAGTGGGCAGAGGCAAACAACATACTGCTGATTTTCAATCCCAAGGATAACTGCACTTTTAACTCGGCTAGATGGAATAGTGGCACCAATTCTGACATGTTTTGTAACAACTAATCAAATGGGCCTCCCAGTGCTAACCAGCCATTGTATTTTAGGAAGATTCCCACACAGTCAACATGCCCTGTCTTTATTGAAGTGGGCCCTCAAATCCCAATTACTGAAACTACACCAATGTTACGTTAAAATTTTGGCAAGGCAAACTAGAACAGCTTTTCATCAAATCTAGATAAAAATGTGTGCTGGATTCCACCACAACCTTATAACTACCGAAGATTTGTGAAAATAGTAATTTCTACAACCACAGAGCACATCCCTAGGGGTGCTAGAAAAGAATAAATACCTGGCTGGAGCAAAACCAGCGAAGCACTTAATGATGACTTTCTGAATAGCAGACATGTAGATGTTGCAGATGATCTTATTGAATTATTACAGCTTAAATGAAGCTAGAAAGAACAAATGGATTGACACCATCGAAAGGCTGAACTTTAAACATTCAAGCAGGAAGGCATGGAGCCTCCTTAAAAAGTTGGGTGGTAATTCCCATTGTCCTAATGCAAAAGCTGCTGTTGGTGTCAACTGTATTGCCAATTGGATAGTGAATCTGTCCAGAGCTAAATCAGAAAAAACCCACACCAAAATAATTAGGAAGGAATTGACCAGACTTAAAGAAGGTTGTTCGAAGGGACCAATCTATCGACTCTATTTACCAAAGAAGAACTTCTAGCTGCACTCCAGGGAGCGAAAACTAGTAAAGCACCTGGATTTGATAATATTCACCTTGAGTTTTTTAAAAAAACTCTGGACCAAATACAGTGGAATGACTGACAAAATTATTTTCTAATATTCTACCGAGTGGTAGATTTTTCACATTTCAGTATTTTAAGGAGCTTGTAGATCAGCAGAATTTAAAACAAATCAAAGATAATAGCCATCCTGAATTCTGGAAAGCCTGCTGATAAACCTGAAAGCTATAGCACTGCTCAGTGTCTGTCTAAAGTTACTAGAAAGACTTATTTACAATAGAATTAGCACCATTATTATTGACACTCTCCCTCATGAACAGGCTAGTTTCAGGCCTGGGCGCAACTGTTAAAAGCAAGGTTTGCCCTAATGACTCATATAGAATTTGGTTTCAAAAAATGCCTTAAAACTGGTGCAGTCTTTATAGACTTGACGGCTTCAAAATACACCGTATGGAGGAACGGCATGATCTACAAGCTCCTTAAAATACAGAAATGTGAAAAAATGACCCATCTGATCAACACTATTCTATCTATCCAAGAACACTTAACAATGGACTCCCACAAGGGTCAGTTCTGGCCCCTCTTCTTTTCAAGTTGTATATTTCTGACCTTCTAAGGACGTCTAGAAAATTCGCATATGCTGATGATTTATGCATCACATTCTAACAGCAGAACTTCTGTACTATAGAGCACCTACTAACTAGTGACCTAGAGGAGTTAAACCACTTCTTTGAGAAGTGGCATCTTATTCCAAGCACTACCAAGACTGAAATGTGTTGTTTCCATTTGAACAATAGCATGGCACGAGACATCTTAAGAATGCCACGAAATGGGAACATACTACTGCACAATTTTAATCCAAAGTATTTGCGAAAAACAAGTCCTAACACTCTAGTTCTAACACTCTTACACAGTTTCCATGGGGACCTTTTGTTCTCTCATTTCTTGCCATATACTGGAAAAAATAAAAAAGTCTTCAAAGTCAATATTATAAATCACCATAAACATGCTTGTGCCGGGCAGTGTCTACCACACGTAAACCACTGGCAGTAACTAGCTTTAGTGCATGTATACCACTCCCAGGTCGAAGGGTTACATTTTCACAAATGCATATACAGCATATTATTATTATTATTATTAAACAAGACCTCATGGAGTCAAAGACTCATCTAGGAGGTCCTTTTATCTCACACACATCTCATCATACCGCATCTTAAACACATTCAAACTCCTTGCAGACACCACACTCTCAGGCAAGGCATTCCAATCATTCACAACTCTGCAAGAAAAAAACCTCCCTCTCACTCCCATATTCACACCCTCTTTATACAGTTTCCAGGGATAACCTCTGGTTCTCCCCTGATCTCCCACTATTCTCTGTAGAACTTCTCCACCATTGATCCTATAACAACCCCTTACCAACTTGTAGGTCTCTATCATATCTCCCCTCTTCCTTCTCTCCACTAGACTCTGCAAATTACATCTTTTCAATCCTTCCTCATACTCGACATTCCAGAGGTCAGAAACTACCTTAGTCAGTCGCCTTTGGACCTTTTCCAACATCTCTTCATCCTTCTGAAAACCAGGTGACCAAATCTGAGCACAATAGTCCATGTGTGGCCTAATCAAAGCTTTATACAATGGAACAAGAATCTCCCTACTTCTACACGTCAGTGTCCTCCGCATCATCCCAGAAGTCTTTGTGTTGTCTTCACAATTTTGGCGATGTGTCCCCTAAATTTTAGATCCTTATCCACTATCACCCCCCCCAGATCTCTTATATCCTCTACTTCCAACAATATATTCTCACTAAGCATAAATTCTGCATCCCATCTTTGTTTTCCAAATTTTAAAACTTTACATTTTGCAACATTGAACTCACATCCCCATTTGCTTGCCCAATCACTCAATTTATTCAAGTCTTCTTGCAAGGCCACAACATCTTCACTACTCTTTATGGTTCGTCCCAACTTTGCATCATCTGCAAACAACTGAATATCTCCATCCAAATCTTCGCCAATATCATTAATATACAAGTTAAATAGTAATGGCCCTAAAACAGATCCCTGAGGCACTTCACTAGTGACTTTCCTTTTTTTGGATATTGCACCCCCATACACAACTTGTTGATACCTATCAGATAGCCAGTCTCCAATCCAATGCACTAATCTAATATCCAACCCCATCTGCTCTAGTTTGACTGTCAACTTATCATGAGGTACTCTATCAAAAGCTTTTGTGAAATCCAAGTATATTACTGTGTATCCTTCTCCTCTGTCCAGGGAAGCAGTCACTTTATTGTAATAAGTAAGTAGATTACTAAAACACGACCTCCCTTTAGCAAATCCATGCTATCCATCAAAGATTATACCATTGTTGTCAACCCAACTCTGGATCCTAGTTCTCACAAGCTTCTCCAACAACTTAACCACAACACCTGACACACAGATAGGCCTATAGTTTGATGCTTGAGTTCGATCATCTCCTTTATGAAGTGGCACAATCTTGCCCTCCTTCCACTCTTTAGGGACTTGACCAAGTGCAAGACTCGTATTAAAAAAATATGTTAAGGCAGGTGTCAACTCTCTGGCACATTCCTTCAGAATACGCGGTGATATATTATCAAGTCCCACAGCCTTATTTACATCTAGTTTACTCAACTCCCCAAACACCTCTTGCTCACTTACAGTCAGTCTCTCCTCCCCATCATCAACTGCGCTTAACCTCTCCATGAAGTCACATTCACAAGATTGAAAGATCTTTATGAACTGCTCATTAAGTATCTCCACCACACATTCTGCAACAGCTGTCTTTATACCATTTCCTCCAATCAGTGTCATCCTTCCATAATCATTCTTTCTTTTGCTGGCTACATATCGAAAGAACTCCCTAGGATTCTTTTTAGCTTCATTAGCTAACTGCTGTTCATACCTCTCTTTAGCTACTCTCACCAACCAAGTCACCCTCCTTGCCTAGTCTTTGTAGACCACATGAAATTGGTTACTTCCACTTCTCTTATGCTGCCTCCACAATGCCCTTTTTCTCTGTATTGCATGCTTAATCTCTTTATTCATCCATCTCACACCTACCTTATTTAACCTTCTCACCCATGGTATACATTTAGACATTGCATCTACTAAATATTTTTTGAAAATCCCCCAAGCTGCATTGAGCTCTTTTCCAGCTAACTCCTCATTCCATGCTACACCTGCAAGCTATCTCCTGAGCTCTTCATAATCACCCCCCTTGTAGTTCCACATATACCCTTTTTTCACAGGGGTCCTTGCACTGCTGGCAACCACCAAAGTAATCACCTCATGGTCACTTTCACCAATTGGTGGATGATTTGATACATCATTGATAATTACATCCTCCGATGAGATGACCAAATCCAAGACCCTTAATCCTCTTGTGCCCTCTGTTACATACTGAGGTAGTTATCCCTCAAAAACTCAAGAAACTCATTTTCTTTACTTCCAGTTGCTATCTCTTCATTCCAGTCTATATTGCCATAATTAAAATCACCCATAATGATCACCCTTTTCTTATTTGCTTGGCTTATTTGACTATACATTTCACTATCACCACCATCCACGTTACCAGGTCTATAACAACATCCCACCAAGTATTTGATTCTATTCACCTCTATCTCACACCATACTGCCTCAAAACCACTGGCCCCATTTCCCTCTTGCATCTCTACCTTGTATGGACATAACTCTTTCTCTATCATCAATAGCACTCCCCCTCCCTTTTTACCCCTTCTATCCTCACGAAACACATCATACCTTTCCATCTCTATTCCTGTCAGGATGTCATCCTCATCTAACCATGTCTCACTTATTCCGACAATCTCTGGGTGCACAGACGCAATTAGTGCAACCATTTCATCCGCCTTGTTTCTTATACTTCTAGCATTGGTATACAAACACAACAACTCATTTCTGGAACTACAGCTAGTTCCACTGATACCACCCACTCGATGTGATCTCTCCATCCTGGACTGGGGCCATTTCCCTTTCTGCTTCTTCATTTTAGAACCCTTTGCAATTCCATCTGTTTTCTTTTGATCCCTGATCATCCCATTACTTTCCTGCCTACACATGCTCTCACCTCCTCTTGGAGCATCCACCTTTCTCACGCTGTGTATCCCTGTCCACCCTGAGCCTCCCCGTTTCCCTGCTCCTCTTGCATACCCATTCTCTCATTTTCTATACTCATACCACTCACTTCCCCATTCATTTCCACTCCTTCAATCTCTCCTGTCTTACTCTCCTGCTCTTCCACATCACTCCCCTCTCGATCTGATTCATTCTCTATATTCACTTCTCCACTTTCCATCAGCAGTCTCTCCAAGTGACTCACACCATAACCACTCAAATGCAGCTCACTTCGTCCCTCAAACTCATTCCACACATTAACAAACTGTACTCCCATCTCCTCACACATTTCAGCCAGAATATCATTGTTGCAACTTTTTTTTTGGTAGAATTTGTGTATATTTGTATACACAAATATATACACTATATATAAGTGTATTTTGTTATAACATATTATAACTACGATGAAAAGCCAAAAGGCCTTAACATGTATTTTGTTTGTTTTTGTTTTACATAAATTGGGTGCTTTCTTTATCTAATGACAATATCATAAACAGCTGTTATACATATTTTCTTGAACTGAAAATCTGAAAAAGGATGTTTGGATAAGTGTGTTTAGTTAGTTGCTACAGTATGTTTATAGCTACAATAAATCTGTTTTGTTTGCATGCATGCATGCAGCATAGCCTGTGGGAGGGGAGTATTTTGACATTCTGATGTTATTCCAGTTGTCTCTAATCACTAATTTTGCTAAATATAGTACACAGACATTAAATGTTGCTGCATACTGTAGTTAGTAATAAACAAAGCCTTGTTTTTCTTGGTTTGGCAGTAATAGCATCTGTTGAGGTTGGAAAGTTTTTCATGGCACAAGAACATTTTAATTTCAGTCTTTGGAAACAACAGACACAGTAAAACTTTATTTGTAAGTGGAGGTTTCTGTAGTTCAGAAGTTCATAAGGCATATTCCGGTAATTGGACCACATTTTTTTTATTTTTATTTATTTAATTTTATTTTTCTTATTAAGCTAAAAGCACAATAAAGAAATAAAACCCGACAAGTTTCATAAATCATTTGACTTACATCTTCAGG
Source organism: Typopeltis vanoorti (assembly GCF_054136105.1). Taxonomy (NCBI): domain Eukaryota; kingdom Metazoa; phylum Arthropoda; class Arachnida; order Uropygi; family Thelyphonidae; genus Typopeltis; species Typopeltis vanoorti. The sequence continues at coordinate 118,543,810 of NC_143561.1, read as the reverse complement.
GGTAAAAGGTAACTGAAAGTTAAAACAACAAAAAAGAGAAATTAATAATTCATACTATACAGTTGTAGCCATCTGACTGTTTATAAAATGAAAAAATCAGAATGCAGATTCAAAGCAGTGCTGAATTCAAAAATTTTAAAGATTTAAAAATTCAAAATTTTTAAAATTTTGAATTTTAAAATTTTTGAAAATTTTTTTTCAAAACAATGCTAGATGATGCCACGTTCTGTTGTTCACGATCATAATGTCCGAGGTCTGACTGAGGTATATTTTTTTATCAAAGCTGACCAAACTTGGTGTAGAATTAAGCCTTGGTTTTTATGGCATTGTGTTGGAATTCTAAGCATGTTTGCAGCTTCTTTAAATTTCCTTATGTAACAGTTTTTTTCTACATAAGACATGTTTGTTTTCTGCCAGAATACACTGTGGCCGGTGGAAGTGGTATGGAAAGCTAGACTTGATTTGTGTTCTCTTCTGTTTTGTACATCCTTTTGGTGTTCGTTCATGCGTATTTCCCCAGATCTTCCTGTCTGTCCTACGTAGCAGATGCCGCAAGAACAATACATTTTATAAACACCTGGTTTTTTTAAAGAATAATGTGGAGGTTTCGGGGGATATAGAAATCTTGAAATTTTTTCCAGCGGCAGAAAGGCTACTTTAATGTTATGTTTGTTTAGTAATTTAGCCATCTCGTCTGTAACATTCTTGATATATGGAAGCGTGATGGCGTTTTTGAAATCTTGTTTCTGTGGGATGCTTGTAGGAGGTGTGTAGAGGATTTTTTTGATAGTCTTGGGTTCAGAACCATTTTTTTTTTGAGGATCTGTGTTAAATATTCCAATTCTTCATTTCTCTGTTTTTCTGTGCTGGAAATATTATAAGCTCTGTCCCTCAGGGTTTTTATTAGATTTCTATTTTTTGCGAAGGGTGGTGATGTGAGGCCACATTAAGAAATCTTCCTGTGTTGGTGGGTTTTCTATATACTGAGAAAGAAAGTTTATTATTTTTTTCATTGACTTCTAATAGGATGTCAAGAAAAGGAAGTTTTCTAAGTTCTTCTTGTTCTAAAGTAAATTTTATATTCTTATGTAAATTATTCAGGTAATTTTTAAAAGCAATGAGTTTGTAAAATTTCGATGTTGCCAAAATAAATTATCTAAAAACATCGACTTTTTACATAGGAATTCACCTGAATTTTCTTTGTAAAAATGTATATTTTAACCATCTGTGTAAAGCGATCTGTATAAAGAGCAAAATAAGCCCAAAGAGAATTAACTTGCTCATTGTTTAAGAAGGGATGTAGAAGTATTGAAACCAAGAGCATTGCCCGAAATTCGGCATGTCTTTTGAAGATTGTGTGCAAGACCCATTGCAGGTGACCTTCAAGGTCAATATTGAAAGGGCGTGCCGCGGATCAAAAAGAAAGGCCCGTAGGCAAGATTAAGGCAGTAAAGGGTGGAGGTAAGATTGTCGGCAAATTTTCGAGAAACATAATACAGGGTTCAAACTACTAGCAAGACTCGCACGGGGATGCTAGGGGGTCCCAAAAACTTAATCAAAGGTGCAGGGACTCTGGTGTATAAAAGGGTTGGTTCGAAGATGAGAAAGGCTTCCTTTTCTTCATCCTGAGTGATCCATCCACGAGAGATCGAGGACTGAGGTGTCGTAAAATTCCGGTGGGGAAGACGGAGAGGGCCGCCACTGATAGTCGTTCCAGTCGCATCCAGAGACGATAAGTTAAGGAGAAATCTTGCTGTATTGGTCCTGATGTCGAGTAAGCACGTGACTTCTTGACCTAAGCAGAGATCCTTCGCCGGACAGTTCAAGACACTGGAAAAGCCTACCCAATATCCCGCCAGTTGCCGCAACTATTCATCGGTATCCTATAAACCTATACTTCGAGGAGAATTCCAAAACATGGAACGGAGGAGATAAACCTCCCCCCACCCTCGAGTGCCAGAATAAGAAAAAAAGGACAGAAGACACATGCAAGATAGGAAGAGACCCATGTGAGTCTATTTATTCATAATTTGTTTGTGAATTAAGAAAGAATTCCCTTTCGAACTGCTAAATTGTCTAGTTTAAGGAGATAGCATTTAGAGTGTTAACATCTCTCATAAAAGTGTGAAATAGCTAATGAGTTAAACATGAGTGCAGTTAATTTCCCTTGGAGAAAAGATTGAGCTATTAAAATTTCTTTGATTGATTATATGTGTACTTATGATTGAATTTATGATAGAGTATGTTCCTGATATCATACCATTGGAATGTTTGAAACTCAATGAGGTGGATTGTATAAATATTATTGCCTAGATTATGATTAAGTGTTTGAAAGGAATGAGATTCTGAGAGATATATTTGTATACGTGTATGCTGTATTTTGATTGATGCTAAATTAGGAATGTCAAGCGCAACTAACGACTTCATGTTACAGGTATAACTTCCTGATATTTGTAATATAAAGTATGCTTGTTGAAGGTGTAAGTAAGTGGGAGAGAATTTAATAGAAACCAAGTTGAGTGATTGAGAAAGACTAAGAACTACCTTTCATAAATTAATCTTGTGATTTCATGTGATATGTATAATTATTTGATCAGAAATTAAACTTGTTGTTATTGTTGATAAAAATAGTTGTTCCATTCAATCTTTTTGCAATGCATTGATTCAAAAAAATAAACTCGGACTTGATAGCGGAACCCCAGTGATTAGTAGTGATTTATGAGTAAATGTTACTATGACTGCCAACTTTGGCTAAAATAGAGTATAAAAGACTAGAGTATAAAAACTTTCTTTTGCCTATAGGGGAATTTCAGACGTGCAGTCTTCAAACAAAATAAATATCTGGAGATCCCAGGCAAGAAAAATTATACTTATGGTAGAACAATAAAGAAGGGAAATAATAGAAAACGAATATTAAGTTAAAGAAACATATATATGATAAGAGATAAAGATATATATATATATATAATTAAATGATATAAAGGAATATTGCGTGATAAGATATAACTTTATAAGATATAAGCTGAGATACAAGATATACAGAGAACGGTCATTTTCACACGATATTACAAGTTCAACTTTCCTCTTTCCTCCAGACATCCTAGATCTTTATAAACATTGTATAAATAATACTTTTTTCATGTATCAAGACAAATTTTGGGAACAAAAAGAAGGATTGGCTATGGTCTCTTCCCTCTCTCCGGCTTTAGCTAAACTATTTATGGAACATTTTGAAAATAATGCTTTAATCAATTATCATAAAAAACCAAAAATTTAGCTATGCTATGTAGACGACATTTTCATCATTTGGCCACAACAGATGAATTCACTGCTTTCAAAAATTACCTGAATAATTTACATAAGAATATAAAATTTACTTTAGAACAAGAAGAACTTAGAAAACTTCCTTTTCTTGACATCCTATTAGAAGTCAATGAAAAAGATAATAAACTTTCTTTCTCCATATATAGAAAACCCACCAACACAGGAAGGTTTCTTAATGTGGCCTCACACCACCACTCTTCACAAAAAATAGGTCTAATAAAAACCCTGAGGGACAGAGCTTATAATATTTCCAGCACAGAAAAACAGAGAAATGAAGAATTGGAATATTTAACACAGATCCTCAAAAAAAAAAAATGGTTATGTACCCAAGACTATCAAAAAATTCCTCCACACACCTCCTACAAGCATCCCACAGAAACAAGATTTCAAAAACGCCATCACGCTTCCATATATCAAGAATGTCACAGACGAGATGGCTAAATTACTAAACAAACATAACATCAAAGTAGCCTTTCTGCTGCTGGAAAAAATTTCAAGATTTCTATATTCCCTGAAACCTCCACATTATTCTTTAAAAAACCAGGTGTTTATAAAATGTATTGTTCTTGCGGCATCTGCTACGTAGGACAGACAGGAAGATCTGGGGAAATACGCATGAACGAACACCAAAAGGATGTACAAAACAGAAGAGAACACAAATCAGGTCTAGCTTTCCATACCACTTTCACTGGCCACCATGTACTCTGCAGAAAACAAACATGTCTCATATATAAAAAAAACTGTTACATAAGGAAATTTAAAGAAGCTGCAAACATGCTTAGAATTCCAACACAATGCAATAAAAACCATTTTCTACACCAAGTTTGGTCAGCTTTGATAAAAAATATACCTCAGTCAGACCTCGGACATTATGATTGTTAACAACAGAACGTGGCATCATCCAGCATTGTTTAAACTTAGCACTGCTTTGAATCTGCATTCTGATTTTTTAATTTTATAAACAGTCAGAAGGCTACAACTGTATAGTATGAACTATTAATTTCTCTTTTTTGTTGTTTTAACTTTCAGTTACCTTTTACCCCTGAAGATGTAAGTCAAACGACTTATGAAACTTGTCAGGTTTTATTTCTTTATTGTGCTTTTAGCTTAATAAAAAAAATAAAAAAAAAGTGGTCCAATCGCCTTAAAAACTTTATTTATTACTGAATAAAATGAATACCTCTATGTATTAAAAGAAATATTCATTTATATGTATTTTTCTGATCTACAACAAAATAGAAGCATGTGTGAGATATCTATTATTGATAAGACAGAAAAGGTCGCTCTCAAAAAAAAGAAAAAAAAAGAAAAGAAAAATTAATGTAGGATCCTGAAAGTGTTGATGATTCTGATAATGATCGGATATTATGTATCTATCCTATTACTGAGAAAAATTTATACTGATCCTCAGTAAACAAAAGAAAATTCTTCAAAATCAAAGCAAAATATAAATAAAACAGAGAAATAAATACACATAACAAGAACAACAAATTTTAGAAGACGATTTGCTGCTCCATCAACCCACATCAATTCCTACTACGTGTAAATAAATCACCTGATCTACATTATTAGTTCATTGGATTAGCCACTCCCTGTCATTATTTACTGAACTACCAAACGTATACAGTGGCTGTTTATTATTGGTTAGTTATTTATACTTTGCAAACAAATCACTTTCTCTCTCCTCCTAAGTTTTTTTTTTTTAATTATGCCATCACAAATTCACTTATGCATGTCTAGAATTTGTAGGATCATTATTTGCTCTACCCAGCAACTTATAGGACACACATATCATTGTCGTCGTCTGATAGCATCCTCTAGCAAGGGGGTTGCAGCAGATGAGTAGGTCCCCTTCATTTCTCTCCGTCTATCACCTCCGCCATTCTTAAACCAGTCCATTCCACGATGTCATTGAACCACTCTCTATTTGGTCTTCCATGTCTTCTCTTCCCCTCAACTTTCCCTTGTAATATAGTTCTTGTCAGGTGTCTCAAAGAACCTCTCAGAAGATGTCCTGCAAATCTGGACTTTCATTGAATAATATTCTTGAGCAGTGTTCTTTCCATCCCAACTCTTCTTAAAACTCTTTCTTTTAAGGTTACACAGTGATCAGCATTCATATTTATGAATTTAGGGACACAAAACACACGTGTTGAAAAGATTATTTTACTGATTAATAATAAAATAATAACTTTATGTTTCGACCCCTGTATTGAGGTCATCTTCAGAAGGATACATGTGTATAAGAACCAAGCTACATGCTGTTGCACTCTATACAGGTAAATTACATCTACGTCGTTAACTAATCTTTTTTCTTAGCCTGCCCTCTAGTGATAAAAGATAAAGTAAAATAAAATAAAAACTACAATAAACTCTGCTAAAGTCCTCACGTGCTAGGATTCTTCTGGAATTATACAGTTTATATTGTTATATTACGATTATCTTCCGGATTTGTAAAGTACAGGTTGCTATTGAATGTTCAGAAAAAAAAAAAAAAAAAAAACACTTCACCAAGTCTTGTTGTATTGAGATTTTTCTTTGTGGTTGCTATGAAGGTTGTAGATGGGTCCTCCACATTCTTGGAATGGTTAGACCATCATTTTTATTCAGATTTGGATCATGTTTGAGCATTTCACATGCTTCCTTGAATTTCCGCTCGAACCAGGTTTTGATATGGTATAGGGACTTGGTACCTTTTCAATCAATTCTGTGGTATGTTTGGAGTGCGTGGTCAGAAAGGCCAGTTTTTCCAAAATGGAGGTATTTTATGTGACGTTTGTGTTCATCCTTTCTGATTGGGATGGTTCGTCTTGTTTGTTACATGTGCAATCTATTTTGTAAACCCCTGGGTGGGCTAGGTGTGGCAGAGGATCCTTGGAAGAACTGAGTAGGTGTCTTAATTTTGTCGGGGGTTTAAAGGTGGTTTTGATGTTGTATTTGTGTAGTGTTCTGTCTATTTTTTCTGAAATGCCTCTAACATATGGTATAGCAATAGCATTCTTGAAATCTTTTTTGTTATTAGTGGTATCTTTGTGGAAGATCTTGTGAATGGTTTTTATACTGCATCCATTTTTTATAAAGGTATGGTTGATGGTCTCATATTCATGGTTAAGAGCTTGTTCATTTGAACAAATGGTTTGAGCTCTGTGTTTAAGGGTGCTCATGATCCCTAGTTTTTGTGTTGGGTGGTGAAAAGAAGTTTTGTGTATGTACTGGCCTGTGTGTGTAGGTTTGCGGTACACTGAGAAGGAGAGACAGCCTGAAGGAAGACGTGTGACAAGTGTGTCTAGGAACGGAAGAGAGTTGTTTTTTTCTATTTCAATGGCGAATTGGATGCGTTTGTGTTGTTTGTTCAGGTGGCTAAGGAATGTATCTAGAGCTTGGTGGCAGTGGGGCCAAATGGCGAAAATATCGTCGACGTATCTGAGCCAAATTTTGGGCTTTAGGCAAGCCGACTCTAGAGCTCGTTGCTCAAAGGCTTCCATATAAAAGTTCGCTATTGGCGAGGGAGAATGGTGAGCCCATGGCTGTACCCTCTTTTTGAAGGTAAAAATTGTTTTGCCACACGAAATATCCGGAGCGGAGTACGTGGGCAAAGCGGGCCGTGATGTCACATGGAAATATGTTCTGTAAGAGTAAGATAGTATCATTGATTGGGACATTGGTGAAAAGGGAAGTTATGTCAAAGCTGACTAACAGATTTTGGTCGTTGAGTGTAATGTTTTTAATTTTGTTTATGAATTGTTGTGTATTTTTTATGTAGGAAGGGGAATTTTCCCCTTCCTACATAAAATACACTTTACGTATTACATCATTAATAAACCATACAACCACGAAGAAAAATCTCAATACAAGAAGTCTTGGTGAAGTGTTTTTTTTTTTTCCTGAACATTCAATAGCAACCTGTACTGTACAAATCCAGAAGATAATCGTAACATAACAATATAAACTGTATAATTCCAGAAGAATCCTAGCACGTGAGGACTTTAGCAGAGTTTATTGTAGTTTTTATTTTATTTTACTTTATCTTTTATCACTAGAGGGCAGGCTAAGAAAAAAGATTAGTTAACAATGTAGATGTAATTTACCTGTATAGAGTGCAACAGCATGTAGCTTGGTTCTTATACACATGTATCCTTCTGAAGATGTATCCTAACTCTGCACTTACGAGCTTTCTCTGAACAACAATTTCTCAACACTCCTGACCCCAAATCCATTCAAATGCAACTTATCCACATTATATAAATCCTTCCATCCATCAAACTCACTCCAAACATCCACAAAATCCACACTATTCTGCCAGGACAATCTGTGCACTGACTCATTTGTGATTACGGCTCTTCATCTCAGCTTGCCTTTATCATAATGTGGCAACAGACTCACAACTTTTACTTTCTCACTAGGAAGGTAGAAGATTGGCTTTGCTGTCAATGATGATGCAATAGTGCCTTGACATTCACACTTGCCTTGAGAACAACAATCTCTCCAGATGACTGCTTCCTTTCATGTTCAAGTGCAGTCAATATCCAATATACAAGTTTCTTTTATCATCAAATGCAGGTATCTGCATAATCCAAGTCTATCATGCCACTCATTTGCTGCTCTTATTCTTCTCCACTCGGAATTTTTCTGGATAATAGACACATTATCTTCCCTCTCACATTCTTCTGCTACAACAGAAGAATGTGAAATAAACTAAAACCTTGAAAGCAAGTAATAACAGAGATGTTAACTGTTATTACTTGCTTTCAAGGTTTTAGTTTATTCATGTTATTTCCTGATGAAGTGAAACAAAGTTTTTCATGAATCTAATCAAAATGAAAACATAGTTTCTATTGGACATCTTCATTTGTGGTTTTATACAAAAAAAGCTTTAAAAATATCCTATCTCCACAGAAGCCAATGCAATGACAATCTTTCAAGTTAACCTTAGATATCTCGCCACCGAATTCATGTCCACCATCACTATCATCTCATCCACATTTTCAACACACAACTGTCATAGCAACACTATCTACTGTTTCTCTGACAAGCACTCCTCTCACATTCTATTTCACTAATCTATGTTTTTCCTGCTTACCCCCCCCCCCATCTCTCCCTCTCGGTAATGTAATTTTATTTTCCGGTCACTTCTTTTAAAAGCACATGTAAAATAAAAGTTTTCTGCTTGTGAATTATTGATCATGTATTTTTTACTTTCTGATTGCCCCCTTGTCCAAGAATATTTGAATATAAAATTCATTAACATGATTAATAACATACTAGGAAGAGCATGCGTGGTAATTTTCCTTTGCCGGATACCTTCTGTAAATATCCTTCACGTATAAACACCTAAAAAAAAATGTACAGATTAGCAGTCTGATAATACAAACAATTCTATAAGTTAATAATGTACAACGAATATTAATGCTTAAAATTTATGCACAAACACATTGGTTTCGCAATATCACCTTCTTTATTTCAAAAAACATAATATCAAAATCTGTTCATTTCTACACACACATGCACGCTCTGGAATGTTATTTTTGAATTTTAATTTAATCTTTACTAAGAAGGCATCATAGTCAGAGTCGAAATCGAGCTTCTTTAGGGCTTTCATATTCTGGACTGATGTTTTCCATTTATTATTAAAATGTAGCAACACAATTTTTGGAAACTCCATCTGGTGATGTTCAAGTATATTTATGGGAAGGCCTGTGTTAGAGTTGGGTGTTGGAAATGGATAGATTATTTTGTTTGCAGAATTCAAGTAATTTTTCTGCTCTGTGACTTCTCTCATCTATTCCGAATTTGCCCATGACATCATTCATATCTGGTGAGTAATTCCCTATTTTAGAATTTAAATCTCCTGTGAACTGTTAAGATATCTTTTTCATTAGTTTTGTTTATGAGGTCTTGTAGTTTGTGATAGAAGGCATCTATATATTCCTCAACACGTGAATGGTCCAGTGGATAGATCTGGATTATTTTTATGTATATCCCCTCTTCCTTAGCTTTCATTCTAATCGAGATCATTCTTGGTCCATGTGGCTCGATAGCTGTGATGGATTTTATAAAGGTTTTACTAACAAGCCAACTCCTTCTCTGTGGGCATTATTGTCTCTTCCTGAGTAAAAATCTTCTGCTTTCTAAGTTTATCTTCTTCTCCTGGCCAATATGTTTCTGTGAGAAAAATTATATCGCATTTGATTTTTTCCATTTCCTTTTCCATTAGTGCCAGCTTTCCTGTCTTATAAAGTGTTCTTATACTGAGAGTTAGGAGGTAAGAACACTTTTTGGCTAACCACATTACATATTTCCCAACTGCTTCCTGTGCTCTAGAGGTAGTCGTGTTGGCTACCCTGGAAGTGGTAGCATTTTCTCTAATTGGATCCTCCAAGTTCATAGGGGTTTATGGCAAACTGTATACAGTTGGCCTGCCATTCCTCTGCTGCAGCCTTTGGTCCACAGCTCCTTATTCCGAGCAGCTCATTGGGGCTTCCCTCATCCGCCACCAGCGGGACATGCACAATAGGAGTATGGTCTGCCCTGAGGGATTAGATTACGTTGCAGAAATAGATTAAATTCAACTGCTCGGCCTGGAACTCCATACACCTATATGCTTTTAATTATGTATCTCATTCCCACTTTGAGCTTGTTATTGATAATGCAGAAAAATATCTTGTAGTCAGTATTAGATAGAGAAATAGGTCTCCAGCTGCCAATTAAGGTGTGATCTCTATTAGGTTTTGGAATGAGGACGGTATGGCTTGCTATAAATTCATATGGTATGTGTCCTGATGGAGAGTATGGTCTCCCCCCAGGAAACCATACTCTCATTAAATAGTATAGCTAGAATGGGAAGAATAAAATCCCAGGCCATGCGATAAAGTTCTATCCATAGACTATCAGGTCCTGGGGATTTTCTTGTCTGGCATTCTTTATAGGCTGTGGTAACTTCGTATGTTGTAATGGGTCTGTCAAGCCCATCTTGGATATGAACAGGAAAGCCATTAATGTTCCAAGAGTTGTAATTTCCAACAGTACTATTGTCTTCAAACAGATTTTTGTAGTGTTTCTGAAAGGAGCTAAGGCTGTCTTTAGTGGTGGACATGTCTTCTCTATCAACACAGATTTGAGTGATAGTTCTTTCTTTGCAAAATTTAGTGAATTGTCTACTGAAGAATGCAGCTGAAAGCTATCTGCTAAGTACTGCTGTATTCTTATCTTAAAATTTCTTTCTAATGATGTTGCTACATTCTATACCATTGCGTTGGTTTGTTACAAACCAGCTTCTCTCTTTATACAGGTATTTCAACTTTCTTCATTTGAGGAAAGCCTGTTTCTTTCCCCATTCCATCATATTCTGTTTTACTGCTTGTTTGAATTTTAATCACATATCCCAATTACATGTAACATTATTCCAATTTGAACAGTGGGTCTGAAATTTGGATGAAAAGATCAATGAAACATTTGGTGGTACTCTCTATGGTCCAGAACTGATCTCTATTTGTTCCATGCAGTGGAACTTAAGCAGAACTGATCATGATATGACATATCGATGTCAAGATGTTTTATCTGTATTATCCTGTTTATAAGGGAAGAAGAGATATAAATTCGATCAAGATGGGTACCAATACCTTGATTCATGTATATGTAAGCTTTGAGATTATGATTGCAAATCCTCCATGTCTATTAGTTGAGCACTGTCGAGACATATTTATAACTCTGCATATCACTTTTCCATTCCTGGGATGTCCTACTAATTTGTCTAATGTCGGATTTTCAATACAATTCCAGTTCCCAGCTGCAATGATGCAGTGGACACTGTATAAATATGGCCCCAATTCCTGGAATAATTTTCATCTAACTGTTCCACTGGATGGAGCATAAACATTTATAAAACTTATTATATATCAACAGTATTTCCACTCTATTGTCAAGATTCTCCCTTTTGCTCCCCTTTGGATATTACAAATAAGGAAGGGGGGGGGGACAAGAATAACAACTCCTACCCCAGCCCTGCTAAATCTTCCAAAGCTCCAATAAGAAAGAAGGGGATATCTATCTGTTAAGCTTTTTATATCTTTATATCTGCAGAAGTATGTTTCTTGGAGAAACAAAAACCTGATATTATTATTATTATTCAGGCCTCCATGGAGTCAAAAGACTCATCGTGGGAGGTCATTTTTAGGAAACACAAAGTTTATCATATCAAAGTTTATCCTTGAACCCACTGACCATTCCCACTCCATCCACTCTCTCAGGCAATGCATTCCAAGATTCAACCACCCTCCATGCAAAGAAACCACTCCTCACCCTCTTGTGCACAGCCTCCTTTCATAACTTCCAGGGATGGCCCCTTGTCATCACTCCTTCCCGCTGTTCCACCAAGTGAAAGAATTCTCCAATGTCTGCCCTGTAACTGCCTCTCAAGAGTTTAAAAGTCTCGATCATATCACCTCTCCTCCTCCTTCTATCCACCAAACTCTGCAGTCCACATTCCCTCAGTCGATCCTCATAACTCATATTGTACAGTCCTGAAACCATCTTTGTTATCTGCCTCTGTATCCTTTCCACAGTCAATCGATCCCCTTCAAATCCTGGGGACCAAATCCGAGAACAATAGTCTAAGCGTGGTCTGATCAGGGTCTTATACAATGGAATGATAACTCTTTTATCACTGCAGGTCAGCGTCCTTCTCAGTATTGCAGCAATCCTCTGAGTTACCCTCACCACCTTTGCAATATGCTCCCTGAATTTCAGTTTTCTATCAATTATCACCACCAGATCTCTTGTCTTCCCCTACCTCCTCCAATTGAGTATGCATCCTCCCATCGATGGATCCCAAACCTCAAGACTTCACTTTTTGCTGCATTGAACCGACATCCCCCATTCATTTGCCCATCTGTCTAGTTTATTCAAATCCTCTTGCAGGGCTGCCACATGTGCACTATTACTGATAACCCTTCGCAGCTTCACATCATCTGCAAAAACAAAGTGTCCCCTTGCAATCCATTGACAATATCATTGATATAAAGGTTGAATAATACAGGTCCCAGTACTGAGCCCCGTGGAACCCCACTTGTAACCTTCTGCTTCCTTGATATTGCCCCACCATACACAGCTCTCTGATATTATGGCTTAGCATTAATTTTCACATAGTTTCCAGTTTAATCTGCTTGTGGAATCCTAATACATTTAATGAGGCAATGCAGAAAGGAGATGCTATGATTATTGAAGTGTCACTATTAAGTCTTTAACTTCTAGATTTTGGATGAACCTGATACGGTCTTCAATCTACGAATGAGCAATTGTGTAGCTTGCTTCTTGTAAACTGTTTTCTAGTTTTTTTCCAGTTGCTTTCCATTATTTCAGTTTCATGCCTATCATTCTTGATTTGGAAGCTAGTTATTTGCTATTCATGTAGATAATAATCATACTGAGAAAACTTTGATTCAGTAAACTTTATTATATATTATTTAACTGTATTTCTTGTTTTCCCTTTATTAGAATGAGATGGTTCTTCATATTCCATAAACTCTTCTGAGCCTCAAGAGTTTTCATTTAATGATCCACAACCTTCTCCATCTTTACATTTTTTATTACTTCTTTTTCTTTTAGATGAAGTTTCTTTTTGAATTTTTTTTTTATTAATTCATATTTCCTTTTTG